>NW_021940750.1:14954854-15032354 GCF_001715985.3 Manacus vitellinus
GATTTGATACAACAAACCTATTATGAAATCAGCCTTTTACTCAGGCTTTTTATTAAAAATATTTCTTGGTTTATGTAGTTTAAGTAATTTAACAATTACAAAATATAGTACCCACAGAAGCACATTGATAGGTTTGATCTTTACCATGACTGAGAATGTCAAATATATTGGCTAAAAGAAATAAAACCCTGCAGATAATATAACTTTGGTTTCAGACATCTCAAACTGGTAACTGTTTGTTAACCATGCACATAAGGAATGGAATCCATCTGTGGTAGTCATTTTATAAGACCCCATGTGCAAAAGTAAATCTATTAAGGCATTAAAAAAATATGATTTTCCCTATTTAAGAAGTATCAAACTAACCAAAACATTTCAAGAGAAACCAGTTATCTCTCCATCACAGACCTTCCGCCACAAAACACCTTCTGATGCATCTTAATCCATCTTGATGTCAACAGGCTTATTATTGTTCTTAACAATTAGCTAGGAAGACATGGAATTCTGCTACATTTGAAAAAGCAAGCATTATTTTTCTTACAGGTTTTCCTATGATATTCATCTTCACCCTATGTTTGCCATAATTGAATGTCTGTTCCATGGTTTTCTTGAGGGATTATGATCTCTTTTAACAAAGATAAAACTAAAGGCACAGACCTGCAAGCAGTTTTGTGAATATCGTTACTGAGAAGGGTACTTTAAAGTCGATTAAATTCAACTATGAATGCTGTTTTCTTCAGTGACGTTTCTTCAATACCTTGCCCAAATTCAAAACCTAAAACCAATCTGAATTACATTTAGTCTAGCTCAACATCTTAAGTTTTTATGATATATAAGAAAATATTTTTAAGTTTACACAGTGTTTATAATCAACAAGTATATCGCTTTCAGAAATATTGATGGATCTGACCCCTACCATACCAGAAAATGTCAAATATATTTGATGAAAGTATTAGAAGCCCACAAATAATATTAATTTCTTTTCAGAGATCTCAAACTAAACATCCTAAAATAGAATTGTGTTTGCACCAGGAAATTACATTTCCAGAGAAAACACTTATCATAGCAATACTCTGATGAAGATTACTGAAAAATGGGTGCTAGACTAATAGTAAGTAAAACCATATTGAATTATTATTCTGTAGGTATTTATCAGCTTTGCAGTTTGGAAATATTAGAGGCTTCTTTGACATTAATTTCTTTTCTTCCAAGTAATATCTTGTTCGTGAACAATTTTGAAAATGTTTGAAAATTAAATGAGTACTATATTTTTAAAAGGCATTCTTGAATTATGTCTTTTGGTGTTTTCTTCCAGCTCTAGGACTTTGTGTGACCTTCACTGAATAAAATCAAATAATTTCTCTTTAATGGTCAAAACCTTTGCAGTTTATAATGGTTTCTGCTTTGTCCTGGAATATTTTCTTTGGCCTTATATTTGCACTATTCTGAGCTCTGTTGTCCAAGAAGTAGAAATTCATATTGGTGCAAATGTGGTAAAATAGCAATCCAATTAACACTATACACATTTTAACACATATGCAATATGTAACAAAAATTTAGAAGTTGTTTGTAACTGTGAAAAACCTTCTTGGTACTCAGTACTTCCTAGTGTAAGCTTTTTGCAGGACAATTAACCTTAGCATATAGAGCAGCAGCTCTGAAAATAAATACAGTGGAAAACACAGAAGAAAGACATCATGGTTAATGCAAATTAATGTAATCATAGATTCAGAAAAAATAAACTACTCCAGTGCCACAGTTTATTTAGTTTTGTTACTTGACAGTCTTAACCTTTCTTTCTATTCTGGTGATTCATATTTATCATATCCTTTGTTGTGAAATGATTTTGCCAAAATATATTTATATTATTCCATCTTTTTTCCATTTTTGATTGATTCCTGAAGAAAAAAGCCTCAAACAAAATCAAAAATGTATCTATTTCACAATTATGCTTGCTTAATGCACTATGATTTTTTTTATTGTGACTGAAGACTTTTACCAAGGATCTGTGTGCTACAGACAGATTTTTTTAACCAGAGCAAATTCAAGTGCAGCTTTAGCCTTTCGTACTCAGTCTCCATCGACCTGTCAGAGACATCACGGTGATTGACTGCCCTGGCAGATGTGCCGCTATAACAGGTAACTTGATCATCCAGACCCATCTGTCTCTCAGTCCTCTTCAATTCACACTTTCAAAATTATTAGAGATTAGGGAGGGGTCGGATTCTTTGTTGTGATTTTTTTTTTAATGTAGGATATCTGTATTTCACAAAAGGTTACCCTTGGTAAATGAATGGTGATGTACAGTACTTGAGCCATATCCTACTAAGAGGAGCTTCCTAATGTTGTTCAGTGTCAGTGTTTCAGATCTGGGTTAACAATATCCAGAGAATTTAAAAACTTGCTTGTAAGATATCTAAAATTAAGGATAGTTTTTTAGAACCACTGTGGTAATAATAGAATGATGTTTCAAAGATATCAGTTGCAATGTGAGACAGATGGGCTGTTTAACTGCGCTTAGTGAGAGGAGAGGACCTGATTCAGTGGGAGTATTTTCACGTCTTCTCTTCAGTGCCCACAGCCTGGCAAATGTTGTGACATCATTAAGCTGAACTGCTGATTTTAGATGGGTCTGGAACAAGAACGGGCAGGGGTAACTCAAGCTTCCTGCTGAAATGTAGTTAACTAATTTACTCGTGTCACTATTTCTGATAATTACTTTTCACCAAAATATTTTGCTGTGCTTGTGTGTAGAGGATTTCATTCCACAAGTCAACACCCTAAGTGTTGTAGCCTCACAGGATCTATCAACAGCTTCTATTAAGAGAGAATATAATCTTGGTGAGAGCAGTGGCTAACACTTCTCTTTTCTATTTCTCAGTAAAGTCTACTGCATACTCACTATCAAGGGATGTACATTGGCACAGATGACATAGTTCACAATATAAGGGGAAGTAACATACTGAAGCAAGCAAAACAAGGTAAAATGAATGACAACTGACAAAAAAGCAAGTGAACTCAGAATATTTTTTTTCAAATGAGAGGAATAAAAATATGTTAAGTGTGTACATAAGCAGTGACACATGCAGAATAAAAAGAGATAAATATTGGGGGGAGGGGTAGAGGACTAAGGAATATGTTAAAGCAGGAAAGACCTCTCAGGTGAATATCGGCAAGGCTTTTGGAGCATACTAGAAACTGAGGTGACTTGGGGAGCCACTGTTAAATTAAAGCTTCATGCCTTCCTGAAAATTATACTCAGCATTCTGGATCTACAATTTTAGCAGGATCCAAGCCACTCAGGCAGTGCCTGTCAGCCATTTCATTAATAAATTTCAATGAGTAAATGAGACCAGTATGCTTTTTATGAAGGAATCTGTAATTATAACCCTATTGTTTTGATTTTTGGAATAGGAAAAAAATCAGAAAATTATTCAGTTTTAATATGTTACATGATATGTGTGATGGGTTTCTGGTGCACAGTGCTTTATTACAAAGCCAGCAAACCATGTAGTAGGACAGTCATCACCTTGTCATGATTCATGGAACAGAGCACTGGAGCAATACAATGCACAGCTGAATACAGACAGCTGAGCATTGACACAGGCAAAGAAAGGTGTAAAGGACTCCTCATAGGAGATTACTCCGTGGATTAACCAGGTTTCTTTTCAAATGCACACCTGTGCAAGAATGGCACAACCTGTTCTAAATGGAATAATGACTCTGGCATGGGAAGCAAAAATGTCACTTCTTGGGGTTTTCAGGCTGGAGATGGGGTGAGGACTTGAAGCAATTGGTTTTGAGTAGACAAAATTGCCATGGACGCTTTGTGATAGAGTTGCCTGGCCACGACAGTTGCAAGGCAAGGCAGACTTCTTCCAAAAAAGCTGCTGCTTCATTTAACGTACATCTTGGAATTTTCTGGGTAAGTAATATTGGTACCACATTAATCCATTACAGGAATGTTCTATGTCAGTCTTGCACACTACTTTATCTAGATTTTAGATAGCTTATTAAATGGGTTCCTTGTGCAATGATCTTTAAATACTAGGCATGAAAATTCTAAAAAGGAAACCTATCCCAATTTAATGACTTTTATCAAGTGAAATGTACCTTTTTTCTGAGTGTTTTTTTTTTTTTCTCAGTTGGGAAGAAAGTTGTTTAGAGACTAAACATTGGACTTCATGGCAACCAATAGTCTTGAAATATTAGGTGACAAGTCACATCCAAATAAAATAATTTATAACCAGATATTGACTCAGAAAGCTCAGAGCTTGACCTGATTTTATATGATCCCTTTCTAACTTAACAGTAAGCGTGTTAAAATCTGCATATGCAGAAAATATATGTTGGTATGTAGTCTTTGTACCGTGCTTAGAAATTTATGGGATACACATACAGGTAAAATGTCCTATAATAATAATATGCCCATGATTGTTTAAAGAAGAATTAAGTCTGAAAAAACATTTCATGGTAACAAAATCTAATCAAATGATAATGAACTGTGCTGAACTGTACTTCACACTACTATAAAAAGTAGCTGTCCCAGTGTATCTTTCACTGCTAGGTGCCAGTCTTTCAAAATGAATGACCTGAATTTATCCATTTGGCCCAGTGAGGAGCATAGTTACAGAGCTGTCTTTCAAGATTCAATCTGTAAAAGTATATCGCTAGAAATGCTGTGTTCTGTATATGATAAGCCACAAGATAATAGGCCTGGAAAAAAAAATTAGAGTGGCCTTGAATAAGACAAGAGTGGAACTACATCCATTCAGATAATAAAATTAAAGATGTGATTTGTGGTAAAATAATCTCAAGATTTCCTCACTCAGCTCTTTGATAAATCTGATTTTGGTGTAACGGAGAAAATTCATTCTTTAGCACTATGATTTCAGCCTTCTGTCTTAATCTAACATAACCAATAACACTGATTCTATGTTCTTTTTGGGCAGATACCAAAAGATATCTGAAAGGTACCTGAGAATCGACCATGCAAAACCAAAACTTAGTTTTAGACCAACAGGTTTCACTACTGTAAGGCCCTCAAATATTGATTGAAAGAAAGTTGTCTAAGTACATTGAAAGCTTCAGTCTGCTTCACTTTAAATGTTTGTAGAACAAATTAAGCTTTCTCTTAGTTCCATCTTTGCACACACCACAATATGCATCATCTACGTAAACTGAAAATAAAAAAATTTTTACTGTATTGTAACTATTTTGTGTCTTTTTCTGCCTATGTTTTTCCTTTGCAATTCTAACAATTCCTAGAGTTAATATAAATACACATAAGTTGAAGTTGTTTCTATGGCAGTTTAGATTTAACATTAAATACATAAGGAGGACTTGAATCAAGGAATTAGAACTCACGTGTTAACAGTCCAACAGTTTGTTTAGTTCTGTTTTCTTATGGTTTTCTCTTCTCAAAACTTCAGTGAAAAGAATAGAAAGTGAGACTCCTACACTTAAGCCATTCTGTAGGGCATCTCCTTGAGAAGAAGGAAATGTAGGATTAGTCACCCATATGCAATGGAGGAAAAGGACTCTCTTGCTTGTATTTCACAGGAAAGGCAATTATTTAAAAGAGAAACACCATTTTAAGTTGTCTTTTAGAAGACTGTAGCAAGTGCACTGCACTTTGTGAAGATTAGAATTTTTGCGGCATATAACAAGACTTGGAGGATTTCCTGATTTAGGGTACCCGCTTTCATTTGGTGTAAGTCAGTGACTATCCCCTCCAAAATACGAATTGTACCTTGGCAGTATTATTAAGTTCCTCAAGATCTCTGAAGGCAAAATGTGAGGAATCCTCCAGAGGTCAGAACAAATAACTAATTTAACCTGCAGGCAGTAGCAAATGAAGATCCTATCTTCACATAAGAACTTGCTTATTTTGTATCTGCCCTAGCTTCACTACAGGACGTACCCTCTACATTATATTAGATTTCTATACCTAACAATGGCGTACACCATAGTTTGTGAGATAAGAAGAAAGACACTTAAAGTAGTAATTGAGTAACTGAAAAGGTGAAGGTAATCTTTGAGCATTGCCTCTCTCTGGCACCACAAATCTTAGACTGGGCTAGCTTTGTGTCAGCATCTTTCCCTTGAGTCCTTAGAGTTAAACCATTTCCCAGAGTTACATTCTGAAGTCCTGCATTTAACAAAAGGAGGAAAGTGGGCAGATTTTTCATTCAAAAAAGATCAAGGTGCTATTCATATGTGTAGTCTTTTAGAATTTAGGCCACTCCCTCATGTAGGACACATGCATTCAGGTTTGTGTTTGGCTGAAATAACTCATCAGAATATATTGGTTTGTTTTTTTCTTGTGGGCCATTATGGGTATTTTCCATCCCTACACATGTGTTTTTGGGGTACATTTTGGGGTAAAACTTTTCCATTAAAGGCATAATAGTTCTTGAGTTGGAGAGCAAAACAAAAATGCGAATAAATATAGACATCATTCTGTTACCTAAAGGGGAGGTCACTTGTCTGTGAGAGATAAATTTAGATTGCCTTCGTCATTTGGCATTTTTAAAACTTTTGTTTTGTTTTGTTTTTTCTTTTTGGCATGCACTCAAAATTACAAGATTCTAGAGAGTTTGGCTACCAAAATCTTTGACACATTTCAGGTGCCCATAGACTGCTCTAAAATGGGAAATTTTGAAAAACTGAAGTTTGTAAACTAGTAGTTAGACTCCTCTTATGTGAACTTACATTCTATCATAGAAATAACTCTAGATTATAGTGACAGTCCTATATGTCTGTTGGTAGGTAAGTCCTTCAGTGAAACTATACCGTGGAAGATTTTTATGTTTGGAATTTCAGTTGTGTTTGAAAAAGGATCTTCATTAAAAAAAAAAACAAAAACAAAACCAAAAAAACCCCCAAACAACAATAAACCAAATCAGCAACAAAACCAGCTTTCTAGTTATCAAGTTATGCTTAATATATTTTCAGAAAGACCTTTTCTGAAGGATGTTTGGCTCTTCCAAACTGTGTTTTCTTCTGTTTTCTGAAAGATAGCTATAGGTCTATGCATATTTTATGTCTGCCCTTTTACTGCTATTTCTAGCTAATTATACCAATACAAGAAGCCTAAAGCAAATATGATTTTAGCAGTTTATAATATGAAAAATATCTTGCCCTTAGTGTATACTAACAAGATTTGTTCATGCAATTATTATTAGCAAGGACTCCACCTACTGGTTCAAATTATGCCAGGCAAGTAATCACAAATCTAGTTCATGTTCTAATAAGAGTTTTGATGCCTAAAGGTCCAATCATTCTGGTCCCCAGTAATTTAAGTATTTATAAATCTTTTGTGGAAACAATACCTTTACACTGCTCTTCACGTTCATTAGCAGAATTCACCTATTTTACTTTCACATTTGACTACCCTAACTAATATTTCCCAACCTTAGCTATGAAAATCAATTGAATATGTGCCAATAAAAAGCAAAAGGTCCAAAAATCATGAATTGTTTTTCTTTTGGTATTCCCTACATATATGATCTCTATAAATGATTTTATAGAGGATTTTAAAAACCCATTAATAAAAATGCAGCCTGGCATAGCAGAAGTAAGCACTGAAAAACATGTAAAAGCTGATTAAGCTCCTAATTCTTCAACTTTACAACCTTGAAAAGGCAGTAGAGGAGAAAATACTGCGATAAAGTGGTGAGGGTTTTTAGCAGATAAAATAAGCCATTTATAGCTAAGATTTTGTAAACTAGGCTTCCTTTTTTAAGATATATACACACGCACATACATGTGTCAGCAAGCCATCTATTTATTTTTCAGTACAACTTGTTATGCAATTATTTGCGTATAATCTACATAATGGCTGGATATTATTTCTTTCACACACACGTTTCCCACTGAAATCTATGGGGCATTTACGTATTAAAGGAATGCACAATTGCTTCTATTCACATATAGTTTAATATAGCAAATGATACAGACTCATAGATGAAAGTCAGATTAGGTATGAATGCAGAAGTGAGTGCTGCACAAAATAGCATTGCTTTAAGAAATTTTGTTGCAAGAAAGTATGTTATTTTTCAAGACATGATTATACTTTGGTGTATATGTTTCTTAAATGGTCATTTGAATTTTGTTATAACATTCCCATCAAGTACACTATCAATAATGATACGTCTTAAGCATGTTCATTTCATTGATACTATGAGCTTTCAGCAACACTATGCAGTGTTAACTGAAACAAACACTGATACAATACAGTACAATGTGACAGGAAAGTCATTCACTGAGGTCCAAAGATTGTCTCTCCTGTCCATTCCAGCAGCTGCTTTTCAGTACTGTGCAGATCCCTGGCATAATAGTACACGTACAAATATGGAAAAAATGCAGTTGTAAATGGAGTCAGTCTTTACAGAAAAGAATTTTAACCCACGGAAAAAAAAAAAGTAGCCCACTAAATAAACACAAAACAAAGAATGTGGAAACACAGCACAAATCTACCCAACAAAATTTACCTGACCCTTTAAAGCTCACCAAAACATGACAGAAGGTCCTCTTGATAGTCTGTATCATATATATGTTCTGAGACTGTGGTGCCCATATGTTCAATAAAACTGTTGAATCTCAAAGTTATAATAATTTGCAACGAGGTGCCAGAACCAATTATTAAATATCATATGATCCAGCAGAGATGAAATAAAAATATTCAGGGTCGATTTTACTGGCTCTGACTGTTGTGAAGATTGTAAAATACTTAGAATTGCAGTTTAACTTAAGGGGAGTCTTAAACACTTCCTTATGCTTAAATTTTGCTCACAGCAGAATATCAGAAGCCAAATGCAGATGGTACATTTTTCTAGGTACAAAGAGAAGACTGCCCTTATCGTTATTGATTTGAATATTAACTTAGTGGGAAAAAAAGATATGCTATTATGATATCTTTTAATAGTGTAAACCTTTGTTCAAAAGAGCAAGTGACAGCCAAAAGTACAATTCAAGTGAGAAAAAAGGTACAGTGTGATTAGATCAGTGAATGATACCATCTCAGCCAAATAGCTGCCTATAGTGTGGAAAAAGAAGACATTTAGGACTAAGTGTAAACAGTCATTATTTATTTACCATGACATCTCTTAAACATGAATGAGTGAATGTTTTAAATACTAGTTTCCATCTTTTAGCCAAGGTCAGCTGTTTCACACTGGTCTCTGCCTTTCCTTAAGCTGTAAAACTTAGAGGTTGACCTGAGATGTTTATATTATTTTTAATTGTTATTAAATACGAGGGAGGAGCTTAGCTGAAATGATTATTTATGACATTCTCCATAAACCTCCACAAATATGCTTTCATATTAACCACAAAGCATCTTCCTGCTCTGTGTGCCTAAGAATTAAATATTGTATTATACAAAAAAAAGTTTTAACTCTGCCAGTGAATGCAAACCTGATCTTAATGTATTACGGCTGCAAGCATCAAAATGTTGCTGTTGCAGGAAAAAAGTATTTCTGCCCTCGGTTATTGGAGCATTGCAAGAATAGGACCATGTTTGTCTATGTATGTTTACAGCACCTGTCAGCCGATACACAAGAAACAAGAAGAGTAATGTAAACTGATCCTTGCCTTTTCCTGAATATTTAATGTGGTCTGCTGGAAAGAAGAGCACAAACATTCTACTTTTTCAAAGCCTGTCTTACTTGCCCTCTTCTAATTTTCTCTGGGGAGGGATGGGTTTCAAACTTGGTCACTTCTAGTGCCCATTTGCTTCTGGATCTTTACTTTTCAGTCTTGGTTTTCTTCCTGTCTCCTGAAACTAAATTTACTTCATTTTAGCCACCTCACAGCAGACTTGTGTGTATATATTTTCAGGGAAATTTGATTGTCTCTATAGATTTTTAAATCAGCTTTCAGATCAAGTTCACAAATTTGTAAACTGTTGTGTTGCGTCAGGCAATAGTGGAACCTCAGATGCACATCACCAAGTACTATAAAGTCATCTTTAAATGAGACAACTAGGGCATAAATAGATTAAAGTGGGCAATAATGGGAAAACAAGTGCCCATTCCAAGTGCAATTTTAAGAAATTTAAGCCTCAGGAAGTTGCATTATATTTTTTATTAAATTGAGGGTATATTCACATTTAATGTGACTTGAAATTTGAACCAGTATTTTCTGTCTTTGGTTACCTTACTTTACGATTCCTTAATGGGCTGAAAATTTAATGCATAATATCATATGACTGCTTTAAGTTTTCAAGTTAGTTTCTTAAAAGTTGTAATTTAATTTAAATTGACAACTCTACAATAAACCACTGTTCACTCATAACAAACAGTATCTGACCTAAAATGCGTGTAACAAGAGTCTAAGATTCTAACAAAATCTCACTTTGTCATTTTAACCTTGTTTACAACAGAAAACATCTAATTTTGAGCAGAACTACCAGTTAGCAGTATGTAAAACATTAACTTTCAACAAGATTTAAATCTTATTTATGTTCTGTCTACTGTTTTTCCAATAATCAAGAGAGAATGGAAATATGATCAAGCATCCCATTGATGTACAAAGAATAAATTTATGCATAACCTAAAGGAGTCCTTTTTAAAAGGATATCTGAAATGTTACCTATTAAAACACAAAAATAGCAAACTTGATCAGCACCAGACAAAATGAACTGTGCAAGGGAAAATCACTTTAAAAACTACATTTAGTGCACTATTTAAATTGTGAAACATCACAATTTCTAAGAGGCTAAAGATTTGGTTAATCAAAGGAAATGAAAGAGGTGTGACCTTTCAGTCTCTTGAGTCATAGGTTATTTTACCAGTCTTGAGGCCAATGTCTCCATGAGTGTCAGATGCATTCTCTGATGCAGGATTGATTCAGAAGCTGTACTGAATCCGGTCAGCTACCTATGGAGAAGTCACTGCAGTTAGTTCCAAATGGAAACAATAAAAATAATTATTTCCTCTGAGTGCTGGTTGGTTTAACAGCTCCATGGTTCCACCTTCCTGAAGCTTGGGATATTGTCCTGGAAACTACATAATCACATTTTATGTAAAGATGCTTCTGCTAGTTTTAAGAGGACAAGAGGCAATTGATATAACACTTTGCCCACTGTTATTCTAGTGTATTCTTATGGGAAGTGACCTGTTATCTCCTTTATGCAGCACTGGCCTGACGTAACCTCTATATTGCTGAAAAACACCGTAATGAAAAAAAAGTAATTCTAACATGATACCACCAAGTTTTAGATTCTAGAGATTAATACACAGTCTCCATAAACTGTAAAGACTGCCATTTACAAGAAGGATTGGCTTCTTTAGATGTCAGAAGTACTATTTCTCTCAGGACTAATATGAGTTTGTTTTTGCAAAAACATTAGTTTTGTGGTTTAATTTGGTCCAAAAATTTGGTAAGAATTTGAAGTTATTGGATTAAGAACTGTAAAGCATGATTATAGAATTAAAACCATGAAAAATGTAGCATAACTCATTATATTCAATTTTGTCTTGGGTTCTATGACATACTAATGTGTTTTCCCCTGTCAGTTTGGTATTTTTCAGTTCTTCCTCTATTAATGGAAAAGGTTACAGATTCATGATGTGCCAAGGAGGATACCATAAATTAATTTTATGTGCATTCCTGTGTCCATTCAGATAGACACACACAAATATATGTATAATTTAATTTCTCAATACTTTGGAGTTATTTTAAATGTCCATAAAATACCTGTTGGCATGTTGTTTCTGTTAATAGCAAACAATATAATATATCATATCCAACATAGGTTAAGAAAAAGGTAAAGGCAAAAAAGGTTTGCAAATCTTTTACATGCATTGATGAGGAATAATTTCCAATAGTTACCCTGTGTACTTACTAATGTACAGGACTTTTTTCTGGTAATTGTATTTTTATTCATCTTCTTAGTGAATATTTATAACTTATGGTTCATTACATTGTTAAAACACGTTGCAAATCCCAGTATGTGAGTGACTTTTAGTTGTAATAACATAGAAAACATTATTCACACATGTCAGTGGCAAAAATGAGTGAGTCACTGTAGTGTGGAAAGGGAAGCTAAAGAGTGATGCACTGTTATGTGAGTTCAGGTTATTTGGATTTAGTGGCTGATTTTGTTTGTTGCCTCCCCATACAGTCAACAAAGTGTCAGAAAGTACCTCAGGGCACCTAGCAACCTCTGTCTTTTAGCTCTGTAGGAGTTCTTTGATGAAGACAACTTAATGTGATACCCTCTAACTAAAAGAGCCTGAAGGAGGTTGAGGTGCTGCAGTTTCAGAAAATATGCACTTGATGCTTGGTTTTGGTAGATACAGAGAATCAAAAAACTTGAATTAGGACTGATAAAAAAAATCCATGAGGTTGTCTTTGTTATTTAAGAGGATGTTTTTAGTTTCTGAAATGCCCCAAACCATATATTATCTACCTTTGTTCTGGCTTAGATTTTGGTGAGGAGTGACTCTAATGAAATGTGTTGACACTAAGAAATAATTAGAATAGGACTGACTCCATACCCAGTGGAATCAATGGAAGGGCCAACTGACTCCTGTGGGTATTGGTTCATCCCTACATTGTGTTTTCACTCTAAGGTTTATTCTTCTACATCCCTGTATTTTTTTGTTGCTAACAATCAACAATAATAAAATAATAATAGAGAGCAAGTTTTGAATAACAAGTAAATGTGAATATAATATGCTAGAACTAAATAAATACTAACAGCATTAATTTCTTAGGATTAAAAATTAATTTGTGAGAAGCATAATGAAGGAACATTAAGGGTAAAATGTCTTCGAGGGAATGTATTATGATTAAGATTTCTAGTCAATAGAAAAGAAATCCTATATGCTGCAGGTGACAGTTGCATTTCCTGTTGCTTGTTTGAGCCATACATGTCAGCCAGACTTGGCCTAAACTTTGTATATAATTGCTTTGCTCAACGTTGGATCTATCATCTACAAGAAAGAACACTTTTTTTCCTTTCTGCTTGAAATCCTGTTTTCTGGAGTTCCTTCCTTACTCTAAATGCTAAGGTTGAGTCAAAATTTTACAGGGAAATGTCTGTCATCCCTCTGCCCTTATTCCAGGCACTTAATTGTAACTGCAAATGTGGAGAAAACAGCAAGAGAAGATATTACTATGAAATCATAAAGGTCTCCTTTTTGGACTGTCAGTGCCCTTATTAGTATTCCACTCAGGTTATGATTCAGTCAAGAATTAGGACAAATATTCAAAAAGCTGTAGTTTCCCAAGCTTTTTTTATAGTTCATGGAAGACAGGGACAATTTGAAATCTAAACTTCAGCCTTGTTCTGACTCACTTGTTGAAGAACCTACAGAAATACACCTCCAAGAAATGTTAGCTTTTGTAATTAGTCTTATTATTTCTCCAAACACTGACTATTGGGGTTATTGCTTTAGTGTTAGTTAGAAGAAAAAGTAGGTAATTCAGAAAGAGGTAGTGAACTCTGAGTGGACAATCTATGCCATTATTAGAATCCTCACTGGTTTTCTGTGGAACTGTAATAATACTATAAAATCTTTTAAATTTACATCCTCGTTCAAATTTTTTGGTTTAGAACCAGAGATTTGTCTTCTGTTGAATTCTTTCCTTCATAGCTTCCGCCACATTTTATATTTATCGACCACAGAGAAATTCTTGAAGATATGAAATAAATTCCACATCATGGTTTGAGGACTTTTCTCTCTAGCAATCTGTTTCTTAACATAACGCAAGCACAGACAAATGGAGCCAAAGCCAGTCTGGTGTCCAGAATTAAATAGAAACCAAGACAGCATTCTGTCTGGTTTTCCAGGTGTAAAAGTGATCTGTCAAAATTGCCCTATGAGTACTTGAAAAATGAAAGGGCTCACAAGAGATGTTGAATCCTTCTTGACCTTAGGCTACAGTCTTATCAGCCCTCTCTCCATAGGCAATTCAAAGTGCAAGTAACTCCCAGACCTTTGAAACCTACCTCACAGGTTTCAGAATACTAATATTTAGTTGTACTCTTATGAAAGAAAAGTTGTAGTTACAGACCATGGAAAAAATTATGTGCAGGTGGGCTGCCATAATTCAAGAATTTGACTTCATTTAGCACAGGAAGCTGAGGGTGTGAAAACATTAATGCTGACACACTATCCAGATGGCTAGTTTACCATGTGCAAGAAGACAGTACGGCAGTGATTATGATGGAGCCAAAAATTACACGTGGAGATTGAACAAACTTCAAAAAGTCAGTCTCTTAAATGTGCCATTATACAAATTAATCTAAACTGATATGTTCATCTATTGCTCTACTAAAATATTACTGGTACAATATTACAGGCAAGCTGTTCTGAAAACCAAGATATTATCTTAATGCTATTTTTATGATGCCTGAGATGCTCCATCACAACCTTTTTTGTACATCCATTCTACATAGTCAGTCTATGCCCTTGAAATACATAGATGCATATTACAAAGAACATAGCAGGTTAAGGGAATATTAGCACATTTAAACAGGCTTTCTAAAGGACAGGAAGTGTGTTACTTTTTAGGTGAGAGAAGGAATGTTCAAAGAACTTATAGATTCCTACATTCATCTGCTCAAACCTAATAAGAACTGGAAGCTCCAGTACTGAGCAAAATTATCTTCCCCTTGCTTAGGGATTATTTCTTTACTCAAAAGACTAATTTAATTCAGTTCTTTCTAAAACTTCAAGTTTTTTAGTTAATTCTGGCTCTACTCAATAACCATTGGATTGTTGCCTTTGAAAATACTTGCCAGAATTGTTCTTACAAAATTTTGAAACCGGAGAAATTAGGATTTCTAGAAATCACTTCCTAGGATTAATGCCGGGAATGTGACTGTTTTGTTTTTGTTTATGTAAATTAAGTTTTTAAACAAGGTTTCATTTCCTTTGACAGGCTACTGTGTTTCAACAGCAGTAGTAACTGAAAGCAGTAGGCCAAGTGATCTACTATTTAGGAAGTCCAAACTTTTGTCTTTATTATACGGTCTTGAAAAATAAGGTTTTTCTCCTTTCTTCTCTCATTGTTTTTTTATTCATACAAACTTGCATATACATGCTCTGATTCAAAGATTTCTTTTTGTTGTGTGCTTTTATAGCGCTCAACCCAATGGGACACCAATTCCAATTTAGGCTCCAGAAAAAATCAGAGTAGACAACAAAATATTTTTTCCCCCTTACATATATGTTTGAAAAGCAAGGAAGACTTTTTATCATTGTAAATGAAACAGATATTCTATCGGGATATAATATAGCTTTGTCTGACATAGCTCAAAACATCTGAGTTTGGAGTCAAAATTTAGTTGTGAATAACAATTGCATCAGTCAGTAGTTTAACTGAAAGATGCTGAGAGCAGACTTTGTGGAACAGGTTTCACTTTATGAGAGGAGAAGACAGAAATGCAATAGTACTGAACATGTGTTGGATAGTTTTCCCAAATAAAAAGCCAAATTTATTAGAAAGGTCTATGGTGGTCCTGCAGATTTTAAGAATTTTACATAATGTTTGTCTGCCCAAAGCAAGGTGATTCACTTAAATAATCTTAAACCAGAAACTCATGCAGCAACTAAAGCATTGAAAATCCTGTGGACAGGTCAATTTCCATAGGCTGCTTTACTGCAAGTAGGTATGTGCAATCTTTCTTTTAACCTTTGAATGGTGCAATTGTGTATACAGTGGTGGTGTGATTTGGTATTCTGCTTTCCTTTCAGAGAATACTATTCCATTTCTGTTTTAAAGAAAAAAAACAAAACCAAAGACATGTTTTCTCAACATCCTTCTACTAACATTTTTATTTATTTAATTAGTTAGTTTCTTTTTTTTTGTAACAGTAGCAAGAGTAATGTCAACCATTTTTGAAGACTGAAATGAGACAATCAGAATTTAGATTAAAGCTAATTTCTCATGGTCTGCTGACACTGCTTAACATGGTGTCCAACAGTGTTTTCTTTTTTCCATGTATTTGTTCATTGGTTTCTATACCTGGGTTGTTACACACTTGATTGTTAGCATATAAGCTTCCTGGGGTGGGGACCACCATTTTTTTCTATTAGTGTGGAACAAAGTGTAATATGAGTCTAGTACATGACATTTAGAACAGCACTTGGTAAGTGAACTGAAATTACAAGAAACTGATGTTTTTTCAATATCCTTGTTCTTAGAAATGGCTAAAATGGTTGTACTTCAATTTTTTTGTCAGAATTATCAGCCTAAATTAGACATTCAGCATGAAAAAATTAGCACCTGAATCTGCTAATCTGGCAAAGTTACATTTATCTGAAAGCAACCACACAAGGAAAAATGTTGAGCAACTCTGAAAATAGGTCTTCCTCATCAATAACAGGACAATGCAAACATTTACGCCAACTGTTTAGTAGTAAACAACTTCTAGATAAATTTTCTAAAGAAACATTACAATTGAAAAAAAAGTTGCTGTGTCTTCCTGAGATCAGTTTCTCAGTTCTGATACAGGCATTTGCATGAACTTAATAAATGGCTTTTTGGAAGTTTCCTCAAAAATTTTTCAAGGTGATTCTATGGTGCAATGAATCTTATTCACTGTTTTCTATACAAACGCCAGTAGATCTTGGCACACAAATTTTGTCACTAAATTCTAGTAGAAACACTGTTAGAAAAAATTTCTATGATCTGGACCTAACCTGATTGAGACCCCTAAGTGTCTGGGTTACCTTAATAGGACCCAAAAAAGGCTGGCTTATGACCGCAAACAGGAGAGGGAGCTCCAGAGATGCAAGAGCTATTCATGATGCTTTATTTTGTAATATAGGCATATCAGAGATGTTTAATTTACACAAAGAAAATGCCACTAGAGGCTTTGAGTTAAATATCAGACACATAACAGACGTCTTGCCTTGGAGACTTAGATGATTTTGTTTTGCTTTCATGTGCTTTTTGAAATCTTCCCATAAACCGCTCTTGCCATTCAGAGCTTGATCGTTACCAGAGTCTAAAAAGCTCCTCATTGCATTGCTGCATGTATTAAATGACTGCAGTTGTCATTAGAGGCATAGTATTAAACATGTACCACACCAAAGTCCATGATGTTTTTCTGTAATGGACAAATAAAACAGTTACATTGTTCTAAATACTGCATATCATAAACTGCTTTATACTGTCTTTGTGTCCAGACAGTGTTTCTTGCAGATCCTTGAACCTAAATGGTTTTTGTGTAATTGTGATTGCTGGGTTTATTTCATATTCAGAGCTGAAGTGTGTTTGCACGTTCATGAAGCTGCCGTATAAAACCAGAAGAAAATTAGATGAGTTGCTACTTCTTTTCCACTGGAGTAATCAAAGGGAAGTTGTATAATGGAAAAAAATGAACTCCTCTCATTCTTTCATTTGATCCATTAAGACATCTGTCTTCTTTTTGGTTTGGTGAAAGCTCTCCATTTAAGCTAACATGATTACTTATTTGTTTTCTTTATTCTAATTTTTGGACATATTGTATTTTAGAAATCGTAATTTTAGTTAGTCATGAGTTTTGAAAAAATAAGTAGTTACAAGTTACCTTCAGGGACCTCTTAATGCAAGTAATTATAACAAAGGAACATGTACAAGCAAATAGAATTTACAAAAATGTTCTGTGTCTTTTGTCAATGTATTATATTTGGTATATTTGAATTTTCAGTGAAACTCACTCGAATGTGGTCAACAGCTTTTTTGTGCACAATTCTAGATCTAATATCAATTTTAGAGGAAAAGCAAAGTGTGACAAGGTGGGATTTTAGTAAAAAAATATCAGTGGACGTAGTCTTGAGGAAAGGAGACTGGTAGGATTAGAAAAGGCTGGTATGAATTAGTTTTTTAAAAATAATGTTCTAATTGCACCAGTATTTATCTGTCCACATCTCAAAGTCCAGGACTTCTTATGAAGTATAGATTAGTCCATTATTCTGAAAAAAGGACTGAGTGGGTCATTTCATGTGGGCTTTACATATAGGACTTGCCAAGAAATATGTTGACAATTGGTTTAGATGTAATGTTACAAAACATTTTAGGTTCATGGTGACTTTTATCTTTTACAAGACATGAAGTTAAGCTTCAACACAGCAGATATCAGACTCTAACAGAATTCTCTACATAAAGTCATCAAGGGTTATTTACAAATACTCTACTTTAAATCTATGGAGTGAATACAGACGGTGTGTCTGTATCAAAGAACACTATATATAAGGATCTGTCATGATTATTCCCCTCATTTTCTAAGTAGCTGAATTTGCATGACTATTCAGGAAACTAAACAGAATTAGCCCTTTTGGCCTCAGGAGTCTTACACAGTTAAATATTTATGAAACGTCAGAACATGATAGTGGCTATTATGCAATTAATTTTATTGACAGAACAACAAGGACTGCTTCTTTATCAGTGTGGCAACATCATATTTCACTTTCTATTTGTTTAAAAAAAAACAACAAACAACAAACCAAGTCACTGCATCTTGCTTATATGAAATGGGCAACCTCTGTCCTGATACAGGTCTACTAAAAAGCCATGTGAGGCCATGTATGTATTTCACTTTATGTGAGACTGTAGTGTTGTCATAGTACACATTATTCTTTCTTTCTCAACACATTAAAGAGAATCGATATATTTTTTAAAAGCATACAATCATTTTCTAAATCAATCAAAAACTTTTTCATGCCATTTAATTTGCCTAATTTAGCTCTCTCTTACCATTCCACTGTTATGTTTTGATTTTACTCAGCACATTGAATGCTTTGTTTTGTTTTGAACAGATGTGGTTTTGAGTCCACTGGAGAACAATTTATGCATTAGACCTAGAATTTTAAATGAACGTGTCCTCTAATGATTTCCTAAGTCTAAGAAGACACATAAAAAGTGACACTGAAACCAACAAAAATTACTTAAAGGATCAGTTACATCTAAAATGATGGAATCAATAACAATATTTTCTCTGGGATTCTTTCTCTTCAATAAGCAAAATCTTTACTTAAGTTAAAAGCCACATTAAAATTTAATTACAATCTGTGTGCTTTAGCAATTGATAATTTCTGGACATCTGTCTTCTGTTTTGTTAAAGTCTTGTGTTCCTTCTGGTTTTGTCTTGTCTTTCATAGCAAATAAAGGTACATTTGAAATTTTCAAAAAATGAAAAATAGTTTGTAATTTAGGCTAGAAAATGTCATGGCCTATAATCTTTTGTCTTTTTTTTTTTTTTACACGTTTAATTCTTAATCATAGTATTGAAAAGAAAAAGTAAATTATAACCTAAAAATAATCATGTGGCAAGATAACAAAAATATTAGTTCTAATGTGACAAACAACCAGATTTTTTTAAATTATGTATATTGATTCTATTTATCTTAAATTAAAGCAAGGTTTATTACAGTCAGTTTATACAAGCTGTTTCGTCTTTATAAGTGTTTTTCAGCTACATCTTACATAATTTAAACATTAACTTGGCATTACAGTAGCTTTAAAAGCATAAGAATGATGTTAACTACATTTTTACATGTTTCTGAAAACTTCTGCCTTTGGAAGGATGAAAGCTTAAATGTTAAGATGACACAGTTCATAATCTGAGAGCAGATTTTATGGGAACAACTACAGCAATTGCTGCTGTCCCATGCTTCCTCTCTACCTAAATTCTCAGAGGAGGAAAATAAAGAAAGATTATCTTTTTCAGAACTTCCTCTGATTACTGCTCCATTCTGTGATCACCTAACATGTCTGCAGAGACTTGCAGTGATAATCTAGTATTTATTATGGGAGGACTATTTACGAAAATCAATATGTTCAATGTAGGCTGTGCATTTGAGTCTTGAAGGCTGAAAGAGCTGAATAGTGGTCATACTATAGTGGTAAAATATTTTTCACTCTGTTTCAATGCCTGAGTTAATCAATAAGGTTAACTACATTTGTAAGGATTAGGGTCAATAAAATTTGTTCTTGTTCAATACCAGAAATAATGTAACTGCTTGTATTTACTTTTGTCATACTTTGCATCAACTGCTAATTAATTAAACTTCTACTGAAATTAATAAATAATAATTAGATATACACATTAAAAAATAATTCAAAATGAAGCAGATTGCTATTTCTTGAAAATATAAGTATCCATATAGTATGTCAATTAAGAAAAAAACTGAAATATTCCAAATATGTCCACAATATGTCCAAATATGTCTGCAATATGTCCAAATGTATGCACAATATTACAAATTTCAGACTATTGCATATTTTAGCATATATATCTTTAATGTACAGATGAATATTCTGAAATAGTTAGAATTTTTGACACCAATTTTTGAAAATGAGTTGGTTTTTTAATTTATTTTATGTATCAAACATCTGGACACTATACCATGAGACTTTTTAAGCTACAATTTATCATAACAGTTTTTACAGTCTGGAGAAATTAAAATTAGCAAAATTTTTGGTGTGTTTTTTAGCTATGTTAAAACTACCCCAAAAGTATTAATTTTCCATTACCATTTCACTTGCAACATGTTTTAAAACATGGTCTCCTATCTTACTTATAAGACTCTTCAGCATTTTCTTCTTTCCTTCATCTGTTGCTTTTGAAAATATTTTTATTTTGTATTTTGGAGAAGTGTTTTTTGTCGTACCATCTTGGTTTTTTTATTAATAGACAACATACTTTTTCTACTGCTGAACAGGATATAGAGTCAGTCTTTTTTAGGGCCGAATAAATAGTTGCAAATACTGTATATTTATTAGTACTAAAAGAATGGGGAATGTTGTTTCTTGAGATGATATGTCCAACAATTTTATTTGAAGCATACATTCTTTATAGGATCGAAACCTAGACAATTGTTTCTTAAATACTCCCATTTAAGTTTACTGTTTCAATTTTTTTTTCTAATGCTAACACTTTCTCTTTAAGTCTTATGTGTTTTGTCATGCTACTTTCCTCTCAAAATCTACAAATATCTAATATTTACAAGATCTTTGTGTTTTTTACTCAATAAATCTATATCATAGTATCAGTGTACATTTTCAAGCATAAATACAAACATATATCTTAAGTGATTCATGAATATAAATACTTTCCTTTCTTGTCTTTTTAAAGAGTTAAAGAGACTAAATCATTTCAAATGAATGCACTAACTGTCTGCTTTTCTGAAAGCAAAAGCCAAATGAGTGGTTAAAAATATTGCAAGTTTGAAAATGCAAATGGTGTTATCCAAATATGCAGCCATATGTCCACAAGACACTCATTTTTTGGAAAATTTGTAAAGCTTTGAAGAAAAAATACATTTTGAGATTCATAGCCCTGTTCCCCCCACATCCTAAATGTAATTAGAAAACAACCACATTAAAATGAAATGTCAATAGTACTAGTAGTGCTAACTTTATTGTATGTTACATATTTTTCTTATAGCAACACAATTCCTATACTGAATCCAAATGCTTCAATATGCTATAAAATTCTGTATAATGATTAGATACATCTTCATAAGCTACCTTATTTTCTAACAGGTATTTTTTCTAAACACCTGAGGAGTTAATAGAACCTCTTCAGGCTTAGACGTTCGCCAAACTTTAACGTAAATTAATTTGTGTAATTTATACTGCGAAGTTTGTCTAACCTTTAAGCAACTTTATTCTGCTGATCACAGCATCAGTAACAATGAGGGATATGAGGCCAAATCCAAGTGGTTAAACCCCTAACAGGAAAATATCAATTAATCTTTTCAATGGAGTTGAAGTATGGGTAATCCTCTCATTAAATAGTTTGAACTTTTCTCCCAGTAAACAAAAGAAGAATAATGAGTGATGTGGTCTGACTTGTTTACATGGAGAATCTTCAAGAGGCTTAGGCTCAGCTTCTCAACACAGGGTTCTTCATAGTCACTTGTCACTAATTGCCCTTTTTAAAGACATTTGTGTCAGTTCAGAAATTCCAAAAAGAAAAGGTTTTCTGGTTTCAAGAATGATAATGAAAAATGCCAATATTTTTATCTGGTACACATTAATATCACTGTTTGGAACATTCATCTCCCAATTTAATAATTAATGGTATTTTTTAATTTGTGGCAACTTAAAAAAGTACTGTGTTATGTTTCATTGGTGGCTCACATTTTTCTAAGTAAATACAGGTCTTGAAGAAATCCTTCTGGTACTTCATTTGGACATGAAAAGCGAACAGGAAAAAAGATATATTCTGGTTTAACTCTTTTACATAAACCCACTGTATTTTCAGAAGTAGGAACTTAATTTGCAATATCTTTTATGCTTGCTTGCTTCTCAAACCCAGGCTTGGAGATCTGGGTTTAGATTTAGCCTTGCCTAAGAATTCAGACAGAATCAGCCAAGCCCTTTCAATTCTCTACTGCCATTTCATTTTTCCTCCCAATACCCATTCTCCATCAGTAAGCTCAGTTATCTTGGAACAAGATGAAGTGTTTTAGTATGCAGATGTAAGAACCAATTCAGAAATAGTAAGGTTAAGAAATTTCAGTAGGGCTTTGCTGCAATAATTCAGAACCTTAGATCCAGGTACCAATCATATCAAGCACAAAATATAAAAGCCATTTGATAAGGACTTCCTCTTCAACTGCTTCTGATAATCTTAAAGAAAAAAGTTATTGTATAAGATGCCAGGGATACCACACCTTTTGCAAAACAGTGAGCTTCTATTTTCTCTAATATTTCTCTTTTCTCCTTTTAAAAAATTAAGACTTAAAAAAAATAAGTCAAGGAAAGCATATACGCTGACCGACTTCATTAGGTGGAGAACAAAACTTGTAACACAGCATACAAAAAATTAGATACATAATTTTGTCTTTGAAGAGGATTGTTATAATAAAGGGGAAATTTGATTCCAAGGAATTTTCTTGTTTCTTGATGTTTTCACACACAGAGAATTTGTAGGCCAATGTATTTTGTATGTTTCATTTAACAATACTGTGTTGATGAAAATTAAATCACTTTGGGAGAGACAGAGAATGCAGTGGGTGAATTCATCAAAAGTCCCATCTCCCTCTACTGTAAACCAAATCCTGAATTTGCCTGCTTAGATCAGGAAATTGTTTGTCTCATTTCCATCTGTTATCTCTGTTTGATGAAGGTTTTTACTGGGGCAACGTTTCTCCAAATACATCGGAGTGTCTCTGACATCAAAATCCTGCATATAAAGCAAACTATGTGTAAATAGAGTGAAAAAAAGAGAGTAAAAAGGAAATAGAGATGGTATATTATTTTAAATTATTTATTACTTCCCAGGGAGATGCAAGAAAGGATTTTTGAGGAACAGTCCTGAGGACCAAACTGTTCTAATAGCTCTAGAGATAGCTCTATT
The DNA here is from genome assembly GCF_001715985.3 of Manacus vitellinus. Classification (NCBI taxonomy): domain Eukaryota; kingdom Metazoa; phylum Chordata; class Aves; order Passeriformes; family Pipridae; genus Manacus; species Manacus vitellinus. The sequence continues at coordinate 14,978,166 of NW_021940750.1, forward strand.
TTTAAAGGTGTGTTGGATCTGTTAATCTTGCAGCTTATGTTTTAATAATTCTGAACTTTTTCAGCAATGTTTATTGCACTGTATTAATAGGTCAAAAGATCTAGACCCTTATATGAATCTTAATTTTTTAAATTTCTGTAGGAATGAACCAAAGGTCAACAGTCTTTTCTCCACTGTCCAGAAACAATGAAACATTTGTCTAGAGAATACAGTATCCTTGATGGTGTTCTTACTAATAGAGAGGAATAAAATGACCAGGCATTTAATTTTAAAAAAGCGAAACAATTAAAATTAAAAAAATGTCACAGATGTTGCTTACATAGAGACAGCAGCAAAATATGGAGGGCACAAATCTCACTTTAAACACGAGTATTCATTATCTGACCAGATAAATCATATTATCTGAATAGCTGCACTTTATGTAAAAAGGTCATGATCTGTTTCATGACATTTGGATGACCAGCTATCATACAAAATAAGTTTCAGCTTCTCTTGTATATGCCATCTAACCAGAAATTTGTCCTGAATTTTCTTTGAATTTTGGAGGACAAAATATACATTTTCCTTTTACTGCAACTGTAGCAGGTCTGATGGAAAAGATTTTTCTCTTTATCTTCTTCATTCATACATCTCAAACACTTTAGATTGTGGCTTTTTGGCCTGTGTTTAAATGCAATTTAATTCATTTAAATTATTAACAGAAGATTTTGCATTTTCAGAGAACAGTTCTTGTATTAACAAAGCTGCTTATACATGAATATACGGAACTGCATTTTCTGAAGACTTTTTACATGTGATATGTATGTTTAAATACAAGTAGAAATATCTGAATTGGTTTTAATAAACATCAAATAAAGATACCTTTGCTATTTAAGCAAAAGTCAGACGTCATCCCCAATGCTTTGTCTTTCATCAATTGTCATATTACCCCAGGGAGCTGCTAGTGTAATTTGAAGATCTCTTACAATCAGAAACTAGACATACTGTTCTCCTAATATAGTTTTGTTCATTTTCTGTTAGCTGTAGTCTTTAATACTGTACTCAACTTAGAGAAAAAGAAAAGTAAAAGAAATTGTATCAGATTCAAGAATTACTTGATTAGTAATAATTGGTCTGATGATTGTGGGAGTCACAGTCTCTGAGGTCATGTTTTGTCTAACTAGCTAGCTGGGCATTTAGCCTGCAATTTATCTGCATATAATGCTCTATAGAAATGAAGAACTAAATATTTACATCACAATGTAGTAGTTGATATTTAATAAAAGTCTGAAAATCTTTAAGGGCTCAGTCACAGCGAATTTACTTCTGTTTGGTAATGTGCATTCCAGCTATGATCATAATACCTGTTGATGTGTCTATTCAGTGAAAGAATTTTAAGTTGAATTACCTCACAACTGACACGAATAAGATTGCACAGATGGTGTTTTCTTATGTGTATCGATTGATGTGCATTAACTGGTTAAGCTACAGGAACTTAGTTTCTGACAAGTCTGAGATCCAAAACTCTGGAAAAGGGAAATATTAGGAAATACTCTTGTGATGCTTACATAGATGTGCATAGTTAGATTTTTTTAATCCTTGACTAATTCTGATAAGGCAATTTTAAAACTAGGCATTATCTTTGCCTGCTTGGTATTTGACTTGATAACCAAATAACATCCACTGTGCACTTTCGAACAGCTGAGCAGTCCAGCTACATAGCAAGACATCTTACATTCTTGGAAGTAAGTTCTTAACTGCAGTTTTGGATTCTTTTGAACAGAGATACAGCTTTTAATTTTCAGAGTGATTTCTGTTCTAAGTCATTTCAGACCTCTTCAAAATAAATCAGCTCAGTTGCAGGACATGATCTTAATGAAACTTCTAGGGCTTTATGGTAAAAACCTAAAATCAATGTTAGAAGAATTTCATTTGCCTTTTGGCTGAAAAAAATGGTGATCATCTAAAGAAAAATATATGTCACACCAAGTTCTCTTACCAACTGCAATTTATTTTATTCAAACTGCAAGTTATTTGTTCCTCTGGAAACTACTATTCTTTACCTCATTTTAAAGGAACACACACAGTGAGAATGAATTTGTACATTAAAGATGTGCTGTTGTAATTGATAAACAGGTGCAAAAAACTGCCCACCAGTATCATTCATCATCCCTTTTTCATCAGCCCATGAATCTTGAACTTTAACCAAATTTACTATTGAGTCTGGCAGACAACTTTTACGCTTGTTTTCTTGGGTTGGTTTTCTGCCAGGCTGGTGAGTTAAATCAACTCAAAGCAGAGCTTGTAAAATTCAAGGTCCAGCAAAATGGAGAATAATAAAAAAGAGGGAAAGGTAGCACCACTAATGTGTAATTTCACTTGAATTAATATAAAGGCATTTATATATTACAGTAATATTATAGTATGAAACATAAACAGAAAAGATCTTCTCTGGACATGATCTTTCTACTTATTACTTTATATGAAAGATTAATCAATTTTAGCCATAGAAAAAGGGAGTGATCTTTGAAGGAAGTCATTTAGAGGATAAGTCTCCTGAAAAGGTAATTCCTAGCAAAAGACAGCAGCCAGTTCCCTGAGAGGATATCTGAATTTCTCTTCTTTCTCAACTATGACAAATCATTTACTATTTGTTCCCTTATTGCTCCTATTTAATAGAAAAATAAGTAAAATAGGGTCAACATTAATTAATGCACATTGAAGTTTCATTAGATTAAGGTACTAAATACCAAATGCATAGAATCCTCAAGTGGAAAGTGCAAGGTAGTGAGAGAATAATGAATGACATTTGGAATTGAAACAATTAAAAGGGATGAAGAGAAGGAAGATGTTTTCATAGTGTAGTGGGAGCAGGTACTTCTGATCCATGGTCTATTCTCATTTAAGACTATCAGCATGTGAGAAAGTGGATGGTTTATATAAACACTTACATAATTATAAGATTTCTTCTACTCTGAACTAAAGTAAGTGAATTTCATGCCATTTTTACCAGGTAAAAAATCTTATGAATGTTTATGGATACTGCAAAACCGGACTAGGAAAGGGAATTAAGTATTTCTGTATGTTCTCTTGGCTGTTGTGAAGATTCATAGCTTCCACTCTGAAGGTTTGGAAAGAGGTCTCGAGCTTCTATGATGAGAAAGGATTTTTTCCAAGTACTCTTGGTGGCCCTAAGTGTAGCATTTATCTGGAAACAATATTAAAAGAATGGATGCCAGTGGTGCTGAACTGAAACTGTGCAGGATAGTGGGTTATAAACCCTGTGGGGTGATCAGATTGGGGATGAAGAGAATGGAGTTTTGTCCTGGAATTCACATCATGAGAATAAAATGAAAGTGCACTGATCATCCTGAAACAAAATGCTACATCATCTGAATAATTCAGATAATGAATAGGTCTGATTACTGATTTAGCTGCTAAAAAAACTTTTAACACATGAGCCAAAGCAGGAGTAGCATATGGTACCCCACAGTAAGAGGAAGATGCTCTTCATATTCAGCACTAAGGAAGAAAAAATAATAATAAACATTTTGGATATAATGATTCAAGATATTATTCATACCTGGGTTTGTATGGATATGATACTCACTTTCTGTATTGTGCTGATTGGTACAAGAAACAGATATGTAACCTGTGGTAATAATTTAAAGAGATTTATGGTTCTGTATTACCAGATGCTGACAACTTATTTGAAAAATTACAATGGAAACTAAGGAAAAGACCAGTGACAAATCTTTCCTCTTGTAAAAAAAGGAGAGTATCATCTTCTTATCTGGTCTCCTAGTATGTTCCAGGTCTACTCAGCCCGTGCTTCAGACTTAAAACAGTAGAAAATGAGGTGGTGAGAGGAATCCAATACATCATAAATATCGCCAGTGAGAGCACTTGATTGTAAAGTATTGTTGGGATGTATGTAGGCAACATGGTTGGCTTTCCTAGTTCCTAGAAGCCTCTTCCTTTGCATCTTCTTCTTCATTTGTTGGAAGAAAATAAAAAACAGCTGCATTTGTACTTTTTAACAATCTAGAAATGTGGAGCTTTTTATACATTTACAATGTTTGACTATTTCATAAAAGATGGTATAATCACACTTACCTAAATGTGTACTAATATATTTACAAACTTTGTGATTTGCTCTTTAATCTATCTCACTGTACACTTGTTTGTTCTCATGCACTAAGCCACTGAAATGTTTATTCTGAAATTCTAAACACAGTATCTGGAGATAATATGTATTTAAATATATGGACCTTTAGGAAATACTTAATAAATCTTTACCTAAATTGTATTTGACTTTAGGACAATGCAAAATAGAGATGCTGCATTCACGATAAATGTATTTATGAATTCCTATATAATCATTAGAGTACCATATGCATGATAAACTGAATTTTGTTTTAGAAAGGCACATAAGTACATCCCAGATTAGTAATTTTTTTTTTGAACACGCAGTGTTTTACCCATCACAGACTGTGAAAGCTGTGCCAAATTTTAAATTTTGCAGCAATCCTTCATACCTATTAAATCTTCATGTCCATGGGAGTTTGCCAGGATCACTTCAGTGATTTACAAGCCTCTTTCCCCCCATTCATTGCTGTAGACTGGCCATGGAAATCGAGTCATTAGCTTTCTAGATTTTCCAAATCTTCCTTGGCTCCTGAACAGCTGTTGTAGAAGATGCTATTCCAATAGCTAGAAATTTAACTCATTTTAAGAAGCTTTTTCTGGCACAATGACTACCAGTTTTCCCTTTTTCTTCTGATGGAAAAAATCCAGTTTCACCTAAAATTACCAATAAGGGACCACATAGACTAAAGATGATTTCAAGGGGCTATAGGCTGGTTTTCTATCATTTCAAATTCACTTCTATGTGAACAAAGCCTCAGGTAAACCTTGTTTATTAAAACCAAATGAACTGAATCCTAGAATGTTCATTCCACCCTAGTAATTAGAGCTGCTGATTAACACCTCACATTCACAGCACTTGCATAAACATAAACCTAAGCAACAGCAACAGAAAGTGTCATTAGGACAATCTTAAGAACACGAAACCTGTCACCTGCTGCTGCTGACACTGAAATTTGTTGATTGAGCTGAAATACATTGCTGGTATATAATACTGCAAAGGAATAAGCAGAGATCTCTACCTCTCTACAGCAGAAGTGAAATTATAAGTGACTGAGGGACCAAGGAGGAACAGTAAAAGGGATTCTGAATTTGGGCCTGTTTTTACCCTACAAACCCTCTGTTCTTGGACATCTTGTCTTTGAAGCAATAAAGTGTGAATGGATGACATTTTGTGAACTGCCTTTCGCCATTACTACTGAAAGCTCTCACTAGGAAAAAAGACAGAAAATTATGTATCTTGCCTTGTGTTTTGCTATCTTTTCTCATACTATGAGAAGGAGTGGGAGCACTGTAAAATCAGGTCCTTAACTGTGTCCTCCTCAACACAGTAACAGAGAAGAGTTAGCTACATATGCTGATGAACAATGAATGTTTCAGAAATTATAATGTGAATAGAGGATAGGAAAAAGACAATTAATTAAATTTGTTTGGGATTTGTTGGGTGCAAATATCCATGGGCTTGCAAGGAGAGCTTATGCAACTAGTATCTTCCTTTGGTGATTAAAAAAAGGATTTTTGGCATGTTCTACTGGGTCAAACAAGGCAGAGTGCTTTAATAGAATACGTAGAATTAATTATATTAAGGTAATTAAAGTGCTATCTCACAGTTGTCTATCCTGGATTGGTTCTGAGAAAAACACGTTATCTAGATAAAATGAGAGAGATTAATAAAAAAGAAAAAGAATGGAAAAAAAGCAAAGATTTGGTTGATTGTCCAAGAAGGATCCTAGTTGTACTTAAGTTGAGAATGTTTTCATCAGAAGCATTGAAAGGTGTCTAAAAGTAAGAAAAATGTGTTTATCTGGAGCTGAGAAACTAGATGTGCACACAGCATTAATCTGTGTGGTTGATCCCAGCATAGACTAGTAGATTGCATAGATGTTAAGTGATATCAGCCATTTTTCAATATAATAAGAGACATTATAGATTAAATAACTCCTTGTAATATAGCATAAATAGAGGGGAAGAGGATGGATAAGATATGACTAAGAGTGAGGAAGGTGTTTGATAGGTAGTCATTGGTGCTTGAGTTTCGTCCATGTTTTCCAAATTAATTTCTAAGATCTTCTTTAGCTTTGTTTCATTTAACTTTTCAGATTTTAACAGAGGAATGATTCATATTTGAATCTGTATTTTTAATCCTGCTTATTTAAGAACTTTGTGAATATCTTAAGATAGAAGTACTCTATGGGTTACCATGCTAGCTACCTATTGCCATATATCCCGTTAATTAGAGCGGGATTTTCACCAGTAGGGGGCAGGATCTATTTGCTATTTCTAGTTTTCATGTATTTTTAACTTTTGAGTTAAAATATTATACAAATGAGAGCTAAATTTCATTTGTGAAATAGAAGGGAAGAACAAATAAGTTATTTATATAGTTAACTATGAATTATTTGCCACAATAATACTACATTAATGAAAAGTCATAATAAAATCTACATTTTAATTTTAATTTGAGATTATTCATGTCCTAATTAAAAGGAAGATTCTTTGGAGATTTTTGGTCATCAGAAATGAGGTCAATGCTGAAGTAGCACGTACACGGTTTTTTTCTGTTTAAGGATATCAAAGTACATTATTAAAAGTGAGTATCTACTATGATCCTCTGCCATATTTTTATTATACTCACACTGAAAATAGTTTAAAAAGAAATAATATTTACTTAAGGACAGAAAACAAATGGAGGATAGAAATGAAAATGGGACTCAGGAGTTCCAGTGGTTAATTTTGCGTACACCAAGTAAGTTCCTTTCCAAATTTTTAAGGTATTGTTTGAAGGGTGTTTTAAGGGTATACAGTCTTAAAATGACACCTTTTAGCATTGTCTGTTTTGCACGTTGATATAAGAATGTTTTTAACCATTTCACAGGTTATTTTTTCAATAATCTCTTATATTCTTAATTTTTTGAAAACCTAAACTAAGTCTTTCACCAGATTTACTGTCTTGGTAGTAATCTAATAGCTAAGAGAACTCCAGTCAGCAAAGGGCAGTTGCACTATAGTGTGGAGAAGGAAAGCATAAAACTGCTAGAACCCCCAAGAAGATGGAAAGTTATGTAAAATAATACTGTAAAATGCACATAAGATTTACTCTTAATGTATGTTGTTTACATATAATGCATAATAAACATATTGCAATAAATTTGATAACTCCCAGTAGTATAATTACATAAAACAGATATATATTCAATTTATCAGAAAATAAAGGAAAGAATGAAACAAAGGAAGAAAATATTTCACAGAGCTTAGCACAAACTAACTCTTTTTCTGACTTGCAAGGTATAATTTTGTTCTGCAAGCCTCTTGAATGTTACCAGATAAATGCTGTTTCTTTAAGTGCATCTGCTTTTACACAATGAAGTACATTTTGATAGAACTTCTGACAGAGGGGAAAAAAATGGATGCACTTCTTGTCCACAGAGCTTTTTCCAAACCATACTTGAAATAGTAATGAACATGTTGCTTCAATTATATTGACTCAATCAGATCATATGTTAAAACATTACCAGACATATTGATAAATTCATTGATTCTTCCCATTCTTTTGGTCACTGGACTATAGAAAAAGGGATCACTAGCCATTTGACCTTCATTGTGTATTAAATAAACACCAGATGGTAAGGATTCATTCAGTAAATCTATTCTTTCTTCTTCATAGTCATGTTCACACTGTTGCTTCCCACTGAGTCTTTATCTTTTTTTGTCGTGGTGCCAAAGCTGTCTCTATAGCACCTTTCATGCATCACAGCTTTCAAATCTTGTCCCATTAGTTTCATTTTGTTTCCATCATAAATAATCTACTACTTTCTCATACACTTTTTCATTACCTAATAATGATCAGTCTTTGTACAAAAGGGGAAAGTATTTAAAGGTTAGTGAGTACAGTTTACCCATTAGTATATAGTCTGTGTGACGCTTTATAAGAGAAAAATTATTACAGGTGATAATTTTGCATTCTATGAAACATCCATACTTTCAATAACTAGGGATATTATTTTTGATTAGTTTGAATGACCCTTCCATTTTAAGAATAATACTATCTAGGAGTTAATAACATGAAACTTCACTTAGGAAGGGTTACATGACTGGAATTTAACCATTTTGAATATCTTTCCACTGGACCATCTTGTGGAAAGTTATAGACTTAAAGAGGATTTAAAATGTTATAGTTAAGGGTTATGTGGATCCAGATGTAGATTTCTAAATGAGCTGTAAAGTTGAAAATCAAAATTTGGTTCTGAATCATTATTAGTTCAAATAGGTGAAAAAAAAATCCCATAGCAATATAATTCAACCCTGTACATAGAAGTGTAGTATGTATTTCTGTGAAAAAAAATATGCACACCTTTTTTTCCTCACTAATTATACTCAAGAGTAATAGAGATCATTCTGAGTTATCACACCAGATATGTAACTGATTGAAAAAACACCCTATCCAAATCTCTAATAGAAAATATTCAGTATTGGAATTATATGACTAGTAAAGAGAGAATACAATAAAAATTTGGTGGTCATTTAAAGAACAGCAGCATTACCTCTTTACACGAACCATGGCCTTTGAAATAATCTTATATTTTAATTTACAAAATTTACCAACCTTTTGGGGTGGGGGTTTTTTGGGGGTTGTATGTTGGGGGGGTTGTTTTTATTTATTTTTTTTCTTTTTAAATTTAGGCATTGCAGTGCACATATGCTGGAAAGGAGGGAAATTATAAGGAAAACCTTCTGACAGTGGCTTTGTGATAGTAATCAACAAAAGAGACTTTTAATTCCCCTGAGCACAAAGAAACACTAATGCTGCCGAGAGTTTTGATACTTCCTGGATCTCATAGCGTATTCTGTTAATCCACAGGTAGCATGTCATTTTACAAATAAATAGTAAAGAGAGTAAATATTCACTTGTCCCTTTACTAACACATCATTTTTGAGTTAGGAAGCATATGCTGAGTCTCACATGAAACTTTGTTCCTGTGAATGAAACAGAAAAACAATATCTCAATTGAGAAAAGAGGGGGGTGTTGCTTTTACTGTCTACCTGCCTATTTTTATCTTCCCCTTGGTACTTCAGGAGTGTGAGGATACCATTAGAGAGAAGAGGGATTAGTGACCAAACTGTACAGATCATGCCTACCTTAGTGCCTAGGTGATACCACTGAGCAATCATTTATTGTCACATGCTCAGTGACTGTGACTGCTCAGCTGACCTAGAGCAGGCAGTGCCTAACATCCCATGCACACAAGACAGTAGAGCTGGGGAGAACAATTGAGTTCAAAATGCATTTCTTAATCATGATTCATTACTCTACTGTCACCTCAGAAGCCTGGAATATTTTCTGGATTAATCCAAATAAGAAGCCACTTTTTTGTGTGTGTTTCTGTTGATCATCTGACTAGAGAGGCCCATTGGTTTTTGGTTTTTTTCCCCGGCTCTAGCACAGAACTAGCAATGCATCAGTTGTTTATTGTATCCTCTGTGATGATTGTGATGATTACTAGTTCTAGACTGTTTAGTCCTAGGAGAATTTTAGTGACTTTACTTACATTTTATTTTTGACTTGCTAACAAAATGGCCAATTTATCCTATGGATAGTTTCTTCTGGATGGCACTTAAATTAATGACTCAAATGCAACAAAAAATCATATTTCAAGTTACCTTCTTGTAGTTACAATAGAAGGAAATCATATTACTTGGTCAAGGTTATTTTGTCTACTTAGGCTTCAAAGCAAAAATATGTGGTGGAGGAGGAATGATGTCACTTTAAACCTGCTATTTAGCTCCAAAAGCTGAAAAAGGCAGTGTAACTCCCTCATGCATAAATATATCACCTTAAGTTTATATTTCACTACTTTTTAAAAGTACTGAAGAATATGCCACAATATGTCTTGTTCTAGCAGCTGAAAAATTATGCTATGACTAAAGTGACATCATTCTGCCTCCCACAGAATGTTTTGGCTTTGAGAGCTCAAGGAGCAGATGAAATTAACATAAAATGTCACTGTCATAGAGAAAGGAAGAAAAAATATTAACATCTCCTGTATTTCTTTCAGAGATCTGAGTAGGAAGTCACAATATAGCATGTCACAAGAATTTGAGGATGAAATAGAGCCTTTTGCTGAGGGTCAGTATAACAAACATTGTTGAAATTTTCCAAATAAGGCTTGCCATAAATCAAGACTGTCTATAGGATTTCTGTTTCTTCCACTAGGAGTTGCTCCATAGGATTCTTTCATTTATCTGTATATTACCATTTGCTAATTTTTAAATTGTTCCTAGGTTCGGTTTAGAATGGTTGGTAGAACTCTAAATCAAGATAATGAACTTAGTTCTCACAGTTCATTTTTTATTTATTTGTACAATTTTGTAGTAAACTATTCTGTGGTCTAAAAGCAAGACATTCTCTGACTCAAGGAGTTTAAAACCTAGATATCAAAAAGATCATGATAGGCTGGAAACAAAGCCAGGCAGCAATTAGTCACATTGGAGAGCAAAGTAACAAACTGAACAAAGCTTACCAAAAAAAGATCAAGGTCTCACCTCACCATATTCAATCAGTGTGAAATAGAAATGTTTCTGTGGATATTAAAGTAGACTTGTGATTTAAGAGTCAGTACTCCTTTAAAAAAAATTTTAACAGAATTTCCTATGATTAAAATTGATGTGCAAATTTTGATGCAAATTTTGAAGCTGTTTAACATCAAGTAAGGGGTGGTCTAGGTGTTGAGAGGACTTAGTAAGCAGGAAGGCTTAATGTGGAAATCAAAAGACCTGTTTTGATCATGCTAATTTAAAGTGCCAGCTACACATTCATGAGAGATCAGAAAGGTAGGTCACAATGCTGGACGTGGGCAGGTGTTTAGTCAACAGCTAGGATTGTGAGATCCTGACATAAGGAGCGAGGTGCAGACAGTGAAAAACTGCTGATTGAGGGCAGAGTAGTAGGAGAAATAGACTGAAAGAGGGAGACTGGAATGGGAGGAGGTATCAAAGAATGTTTCTAAAGGAATGATGAGAAATGAGAATAACAAGTGAAGGAAGACAGCAATAGGAAAAAATTTAATATCTTTTAAAATAACATAGCAACATAGCACTGTAAGATAAAGCAGAACTTCTGTGCTATATCCAGAAAAAAGTCCTAACAGACCAGTACCTATGGCAATAACCAGAGAATTCTTGACAGTATGGTTCTCACTGTATTACTGGTCTAAATAACACTAGAATAAACAGCACTAGCCACTGAGTTCAATATAACATTGACTTGATTCAGTTTTCTTGAATTTTTTACCTCCTGTTTATAGAGAATCAGAGTCCCTAACAAAATAAAGAACTAAAAATGAGACCTCTTATATTTAATTTACCTTATTTATAATTATTGCAGGATGGCAGAAGATACAGAAAATGCAACACAAAGAGTAGATTTTTTTTTTTTTTAAATAGTAATCTCTAACCTAAAAGTCAAATTTGCTAGAAAATGTTGTATTTTGCTTCCTTGGTACAAATTTCCTTCCTTTTTGATTTTACTCATAGTGAATAAGATAAATATTTCCAGTGTAGCTTCTAAGGATTTTTCCTCTACTACTGTTAAGGATAGCTATGCTTTTTCATGGAACCAAATAACTGGGGCTGTGGTGGTGTCCAAATTCGTAAGATATGTACATTGCTGATGAAATGCAGTGCATATGTATATAGAAAAGTTTCATTACTTATTTAAGTTCTTCTTCAACAAAGACAGAAAAAGAACCAGAAAAAGTAGAGAAACAGAGGTAGGTTTGAACTGTGCCCCACACACAACCTCTAGTATATGAAGAAATTAAAAGTCGAAGTAAAAGTTCAAGGATTTGGATAGAAGGTCATCTGAGTGAGCAAATTCAGTGGCATGAAAACAGTGTTTTTACCTTCCAAAATGAATTTTTTCATAATAAAGGATGAATAAAAATTAGATAAAAGATGTCACTGAAAAGAGCAGCATGATTTATTCAGGTATGCATAATATATAGGGAGCTTCAGACACTTGCTGTGGGCTAAGAACACTGTAAGAAAGACAAATTCTTGTGGGTGGAAGCCAGAGTTTGAATCTCAAGAATTTAATGGAAATCACAGTTACACTGAGAACTATATGATGAAACCAACGAAGAGAAAACAAAGAGAGAATACAGAGAAACTGAGCTTTGCAAGAGAAAGTTGACCCAGCAACTGATTCCAAAAATTGCTCGTAATCATTATGAAAAGAAAAAAGAGTCCTAATGCATGTTCTTTAGCAACATAAGTGAGAGGCGACTTCTGACTTGTGACTTCAGCTGAAAAAATACTGATCTTTCTTAGCTGTTGATCTGTAAAAACAATCGAAGGATCTATGCAAGCCCAGGATATTGAGAAGTAGCTGAAGAATATTTATCACAACTTGAGCCTGGAGATCTTCTGTCTGAGTTGTGATAGCTTTTGGTGTAAACAGTCAGAGAGGTATGATGATAGCCGCATCATTCTCAGGTTATTAAGGTAGTGATCTAGATTAGATTCAAATTTTGTTGTTGAATATGCAATTGCAAAGCAATATGGTGATATATTCCAAGACATTATAATGCTTGGCCTCTACTGGCTGTTTAAAATACTGCTTTTACTGTTTGACACAATCAAATTGTTGGGATATCGCTGCCTGCAGATGATGATGTTTAACTAAGAAGCAAGGAATACCCTGTGTCCAGGAAAAGCTCCCTGTTTGAATTTCAGCTGTCAGTACCACATGACCAAGAGTCATGCAGCAACAATACAGTCTGTCAGCTCATGCCGTGGGTAACTTCTCAGGAATAGATATTTTCATATTTCTTATTTTCCATTGTAATATGATGAAATATTTCCATGAGGAGAAAATTGGAAATCAAATATGGAAGTATATAGACTTTCAGAGATCACTTACTGATAATTTTTAAGAATCTGTGGTTATCAGCAAATGAGGAAGATGCAACATTTCTCTGGAGCAATGCACTTTAGTGAAACTTAAATTAATGTCAGTCTTTGAAATGCCGGTTTGACACGCTAGTGTAAAGAATTTTCTAAAAACTGAAAAAAAGTAATAGGAAAGAGAATGCTTAGCTGTAGAAGAGTAAAATTTGTCTTTAAAAACTTCGCAAATCTTAATTTCCATATCCATTATTAACCTTCTCCAACATGATTCATATTCAAAAATATGCATACATTATTAAGGCGTGCACAGTTGGCCAGACCCTGAGTTCCTTCATGAAAATATTTCATTACTTTTTAATCAGATAAAGAAGAGGGAATTTTTTTTTGATTGTGAGGCATCAGAATCTGATCTTTTTGTTTTATATAGTACTAATAGTAATATTCAGTATTGGTCTGCTGGTGAAGTTTTGTATTATACTTCATAATTAAATGTTTTAAACTTTTGCTAGCTGTTATCCTTGGTCCAATACACAAAATAACTTATTTCAGTACAACACTGTGAGATTTAGAGAGCTTCATTGTGCTGGTTTACAATGAAATGTTTCGGAATGTCAGTATGATGAAATTAGGCATTGCTTTCCAGCAAACAGGAAGTTTTGATTAAGGAAAGTCTTCAGAGTATGGGTCTGCATTTATCTTTGAATATTGTAAATGCTTTCTAAATAGGTAGATACTCATGCATGCAGACTTCCAATTATATTGTAAGCATTTGATATAAAACTATTCCACTTTATATGCAGAAATGCTAGGTTTTATAATTACAGTTGTATTCAGAATGTAATAAATTTAGGTGTTATTCAGATGTTTGTATATTTTACATATTCTATGATATAGACCTACATCCTAAGGGTTAGTAACTCTCTTACATAGTTTGCCTCACAGACAGATTTGTCTTAGTACGTTATAGTTGAAAGAACAGCATTAAGGAAGCCTTTCTTTTCAGTTCCTGATTGTGATTGCGAGCATATCAAATTTATTCCCTTGTAATTGAAACCATTTTCCAGAAGCATTGAGAAGTGTATGTAGTAGTTTGTTAGAGAGCTCACAGAAACTCTATACTGACAGACCAAAAAGCCATTCGACTATCACTTTATGTCATTAACAATTTCTAAACCCATTACAGATGGGATGGACTGATTAAAACTGAGGAGGGAGGATCTTTTTCCCAGCCAGAAATATCCCCTGAGACTTTTCCTGCATGTGAAGTTTCTAATGATTGATGGGGAAAAAATAGGACTGCCTGCCCCATAGTTGTCACACACTTTATTTAGGAAAGAGGTTATTTATATTCCACTATCTGCTTGCATTGGATGTCTTTAGAAGCTAAATATTACCTGGATATTTTTGTTTTAAGACCTAGTAAAATAAAAAAGCAACATCTACATTCTAATTGCTCAGTTTTTTCCTTACATTTCAATAGTCACTTTTTATAGCTTCCCTGTCATTTGTATAAATGGTGATAAAAGACTAAAATGTTTATCTTCTACCCCCCACACCTCCCTTCCATTCTGATGTTGTATTTCTGTAAATGAAAGCTACAGCTGGAATATTGTTTTACTACAAATCTCACACCAGCACTGTCGGTTGTGATGTGACACCAGAGATTCTTATCTATAGGCTGGGTTGGAAATATTAAACATTCTCACATTGTGCAGAGTGTTAAAGATGAACATCAGTGCAGTGAGGTGCATCCAACACTTCTGTGCTTCCCACCTGATTCTTGAAATATGGCTCCTTTAAAAGGCTAATATTTGCTTTATATAGAAGTGAAAATATTCAAGCACTAACATGTACTGGAAATATTGCTGCATTCTGTGTTCCTCTAAGATCTTTTCTGAAGAGAAAATTTGAGGGCAGAAGAAAGAATGAAGATCATTCAAATTAAAAGAAGGAAAAGGTATTATTTCTGTCAAAGTATTTGCAGCACTTCTAGGAGAGGAGAATTTCCAGTTAACCCTAGTGACTAGTTTTCTTTGAGCTGACATAACATTTTAGCACCTTTAAAAATAATGAACTTAAAAGGGAAGCAAAATTACATTTCTGAATGGCTGATTTTCTTTTTTTTATTTTTGTATTCACAGTGTCTTTCATGATTATCAATTCATCAATTATTAAAATGAAAACACCAGCAGGTCCATGGATTCAAGACCAGCCTAACAACTTCAATAATAAATCTGCACTACTTTCATAGAAATGTCAGCATGAGGTGTAGAAAGGGAGTGACAGTAAACTAACATTTGTGCTATAATTACATATACCTAAAATGTATGAACTAAAGTTAGCTCCCTAGTCTAATTCTACTGAGTAAGAGTATACCACATTACATGAATCAGACCATACAAGGCAAAAGGTCCACAATAATGCAACTGTCATGGACATGGAAGTCTGACAAAACATCTAGATGCTTTATAAATGCCTTACAGAGTTGAGACGATTTATTTCATTATGTGCTATAATAAAGGGGTTCAGTAAGATGCTAGAGGGACAAAAGAAACATAGGAATCAGATCAGAACTACTATAGCTTTCCTTATAATACTACTAGGAAGTAGCTGCCCGAAAGAGAATAATGAAGACTGGTTAAGAGGAGCCTGGTTGGGATGTGTAATTTTATTGCTACAAAAAAACCCAATGAAAAGTTTCATAGAATATTCTGAGTTGGAAACAACCTGCAAGGATCATTGAGTCCAACTCTTATGTGAATGGCCCATAGGGGGATTGAACACACAACCTCGGTGATTTTAGCACCAGGCTCTAACCAACTGAGCTAGTCTCAGGGTTAAACAGCTGTTCTCCACTTCATATTTTGGT
Organism: Manacus vitellinus; assembly: GCF_001715985.3. Taxonomy (NCBI): domain Eukaryota; kingdom Metazoa; phylum Chordata; class Aves; order Passeriformes; family Pipridae; genus Manacus; species Manacus vitellinus. The sequence goes on from NW_021940750.1 coordinate 14,994,065, forward strand.
GGGCTCTTTCTTCAGGTTTTTTTTTCATTCTCTATTTGCGTGGTTTACAAGACCTAATAATAGAACTTCAGAATTACATTGCAGTACCACATATCTGCTGTTACATATGTTTTAACATTGGTCCCTCACCCAAAATATTCAAATAGTAACACACTGACTTCAAACCTGGATCACCTGGGAACTGCTAGGAATACAAATAAAATAACTTTTATGCTATACCCAGCATGAGAAGTTTTCTATCAGAATTTTTTCCTGCTATGTGAATCCAATGAGATATGCATGATTATATGTAATGATTGTAGTTTCCAAGGTTGTGGCATTGGTGGAAGTTAACACCTAATAAGTAGTTAGTTTTGAGCAACTAAAGTCAAACAGGACTTTAACTGAAACGGCAAAAAAAAAGTCTTTCTTAATTGTAATGAAGATTAGAAGTCTACACAAAAATTCTTTGTTCTAAATTATACTCCAAAATAATTTTTACAACAATAAATACTAGATATGAAAACTGAGAGTCCAAAACACAACACAGTTTAAAGTTTACATTCTCTGGTTTCTAAGTCAGCCTTGTAAAAAACCGTCACTTGTTAGTTTGGGGCATGCAATTTTTTTTTTTTCAATGAATGTATCCGTGGCTATGGTAAATTTTCATTTTTGGAGTGCCCATCAGCCATGATCCAGTTTAATTCAGTGGAAGGAGTAGGTTCTCAGAACCTTAAATTTGGTGGACAATAAATTTGTATTCAGTGTTTTTGGTGATGTAAATCTGAGCTTGACAAATGCAGATGCTTGTCCCTTGGAAAAACTTTTCCCTCATTAAGTGACTTCATCATTCCCTGAGCTTTACCATTCTGTATCACAAATCTCATTCTGATTAATGTTCCTGGGTGGGTGGAAGCGTTCAATTTGTACTTCACATTTGTACTTCAATTTGTAGCATCAATACTGCTGTTTGAACATGCTTTTGTCAGCTTAATGGTTTTGTTTTCATAAATGGTTGGTTCCATAATACTGTAACTGGTCTTGCTGAATTTGTCCATGTATATTGGGAATACTTCAAGCAGATTGAACACTGCAGTAAAGGAAACTTGCAGTTGAATAGGTCTTTTCTAACCTTAGGAAAAGTAGTGTCTAAAAAATAATATTAAAAATTATTATACAGTCAATTTCTGTCTTCTAATTTAACTTTGGGACTATAACTTTCAAAGAGGTATTTATTGTATGTACTCATTAATGTATACAGAAAGCTCTAAAGACAACAAAAGGAATATATATGGTAAGTTAGTCTTTTGATATTGTCACAAATCCATCCATGCCTGTTGTTCTGTTACAAACATGAGAGAATGTTTCAAGAAAAATGGTTGAAACTTATAAATTAAAGGTTCTTCAATATTGCATCTGGCTTTAACATCTAATTAACATTTTAAAGGCTACAGTTTAATTTAAATGAATGGCAGGCCTTTGACTGCACAAGACAGCTCATGAACATGATTACAACAAAGTAATTTCCCTTTGTCAGATACAGACTTTCAGTAATAGTGTTCTCTTAGCTTAATAAAGTTAAGCACCACTTACACTCGGCACTTCATTTTGCTTCTTTCTATTATATAGAATGGTGGTTGTTCAGTTCTTATAGCTGCCATCTGCGTAGGTGTTCATTTGTACTCTCCTGCTGTGTGGGTACTCTGTCTAATTCCCAAGCTTCTAGCTTTATAATAGTTTCACAAAATGGTGTTTGAATTTTTATAAGCCAGTTTTCATTATCATTAGTTGAATGTTCCAAAGCTTTATACTGCCCAATATGGTTCTATTTTGACTCATGTTTGTATGCATTGATAATGTCTCTGTGCTGTAATTTTAGTGTTACAATATGCAATGGAAAAACTTGTTGTATAAGTAAGTTGAAATTTATAAGGCTATAATTTATTCTATAATCTTCCCTTTCCCCCCCAAATTAAAAAAAAAAATGATATATTTCAAAATCATTATATAATTTTCCTTTAACTGTTTTAATCCTTTTTTCAATGCAGTTGCAAAATTTTTTGAAGTTAAAGATATCTTAATGGGTAAAGCATAATCCAATAAATTGGAACATTCTGACACTGGCTTGTCACTATCTAAGACCCCTTGTTGCTGTGAGTTCCTGTAGTTCAACCTCAGACAAAAGAGAAGGATGTGACGGAATGGTATTCTGTCATTTTTTTCCGTATTACTTTGCCCTCCTCTCTCAAGTGAATTCAGGCATTATTACCCCTTTGCTTAGAGCCTGTTAGGGCATTCCACAATAGAAGGTCCCCCTTGTGTTCCTCAAACATGTCATGTTCCCTTGGAGAGGCATATTTGGAAGAGCAATTAAACATTGTTTCTTGCAGAAGAAAGCAAGACAACTGCTAGTATTGTATACTTACATGAGGGCCTCCTTCTCAGGATCCCAGAATGTTTTAGAAGTATTCATTAAATTTATAACACTAACTGAGGCATGTACTTTCCACATGTATATTATAGTTATGGTGTGGATGATTAAACAGAGTCCTACAAAGGAAAAATCAAAGTTACATATTACATGAAATTTTTTTATAAAAAAAGTAAGTGGCAGAAATGAAGTTATCATGGTTCTTGATATTTCTCTGTAGTTCAAAATTCATAGGCATTTGGAAAAAGGAATCATATTTTACCTTAGTTATTTACTGTTGAGGGAATTGTTGTTTTAAAATGTATTACTATTCAGTATAGCCCTTTAAAATTTCTACTTGAAATAAAAAATCAAGAAAAATGAGAATTAAATCACTTTTCCTCAGTGGTTATAGACGAGATGTAGCCATCTACTAATTTAGTTTTCCTGCCCCATATTAATGGACTGATTAAAAGACAACTCATCCCTAAACTGGGGTAAAAAATATCTTCTTTAGTATTCAGGGAATCATTTTTTATTTTGAATTTTTTATAATTTAAATTATTGAGTAGATATTCATGAAGTTTTTCTATTCTGAAGTTTTTCTATTTTAAAGTTTTGAAATAAAAATACGTGTAGCTTGAATTATTTTTTCAAAATTACAAAGAATTATACAATGAGTTCCTCAGATTTTAAAACAATAATCTAAATTCTTAAATGTCTTGACATTTGCTTATCACATCTCAGGCAAAATTTTCCTATTTTGCAGTGCGAGAAACTTGTGCTTTCAAATTCACAATATCATCTCTAAAACTGAAGATGGCATAGAAAAATTTCCTTTGTCAGACTGGAAGATTAGATAAAGCTGTGAAATCTTTTGGAGTTTAAGCCCAAGTTTCACTCATGAATGCAACAACTTTTATCTGAGAAATTACATTATAAATTCCTTTGTATTGTGCATATGAAAAAAGTAATGGAAACAATAAATACAGTTGTCTGGATTAATCTGAATGGGAAAAATACTCCTTCATCTCTGCTTACTTACTAATTCTGTGACCATAACACAAATTCTTTTGAGCAGGAAGTCTTGTACTTAATGCTGTATATCAATTACTGTTAGACAATAGTGCTTAATTTTTTTTCCACATTTTCAGAAAAAGAAAATTGCTTTGCTTAAAATCCATGATAGATATCCTAATCCAATTTGGTCGAGGAGACTTCTGTTGTTTTTCATTGCAGTCAAAATTTCACTTCATATTCTTTATTTAAATATCTGAACACCAGGGAATCCTCATGTTTGTATCTGTCAATACACACTATGTAGTTTATTCTGAGCTAAGGTGTTAGAACTGAAGCTCCAAGGATCTGTTTTTCATCAGGTACAAAGGATTGTAGGTGTTTGTGTAAGTCAGTGTAAGATTTTTTCTTCTCTAGTTCTGGATTCAGTACATGCTCACTAGTCTAAAAAACTCTGCATGAGCCTGAGCCTAATTAATTCAACGATCTGCAAACTCCATGAGTCTTATCATGGCAACAGCAACAGACGATGCTTCTTAAATTTACATCCTCTAGAGTGTACTTAATAGGATCAGAACAGTCACAAGGAAGAATACTCAGTTAAGGAATTTTTTTTCTGCCAGTAATCGAATTGAGTATTTTCTTTCCATTTGCAGACACCTGCAGTCAGAAAAAGAGTATTTTCTTACTGAGCACTAGATTTGTCCTCAAATGTGTACAAAATACAAATGAGAGGAGACTTAAACGAGGAGGAACCATAGTTTTACTGCTGTTATGACTGGGGTTTTGCACAATAAAATTTATGTAAATAGCTCCAAGAAGAATAACGGGCATTTTGAAAATATATGTGGAAATACATATTACAGAAATCCAAATTCCTTGAGATACAGTGAAAAACCCAGGGGTCTTTGTGAGCTATTTTGTGATTTGATTGAATTTTTATTTCAGTCCTTCTAATTAATTTTTAAGGTTTAGTTCATAATAAGAAAGCAAGTTACACTTTTTGTTTGTTTTTCACTGTTAGCTGAAAAGGACTAGGACTGCATCCAAATTTTTAAAGTACCAATGAACCAAATACACTTTTTTATCTTAGAATCAACTCACAAAAGTGCAGATGGCACCACCAATAAATGACTGTCATGGACCAAGATCTTTTCTATGCAAATGACTAATGCATCACTACAATTCTGTCAGAGCTACAGAAAGAGGCTGCCAAAAAAAAATCATATCATAATCAGTGAGTGTTCCTGATTGTTCACTGTTTGTAGCACATATGGATCCTCTGAAATACAGAACACCTACCTAAAAGAAATACTGAAATCATTATGCATCATGAACTTTTGCATGTGTTTAGAATGTTTTAAGGAAACTATTTGGTCTACAATAAACAGACATATTTTCCCAGTGTCAATACAGCAATAGCTGTGTTAAAAAAAAAAGAAACAACAACAACAACAAAAAAACCCCACTCAAAACAACAACAAAACACAACCAAAAAACAAACACAAACCTCATTAGAATCTATGCCTTAATTTACAAAGCAATAACAGTTGGAAAATGAGCTGTTTCAAGCCTTTCTCATAGGTGCCTTGAAATGTTTCTATACTATGAAAAGTAGATACGTAATAAATATTTGAGGAACAGGAGGGGAGAAGGAGAAAATAATTCTATTAATAAAACTTTTTATTGTATTGACCTTAGAAGATAGCTGGCTTCTAACACTCTGATGTCCAGTGTGGGAGATGACTATATGACAATTAAAAATATATCATTTTGGATAAAACCTAAATGTTTAATAGAAACTTATAAGGTATCAAAAACTGCATGTAGAACAAACCAACTCAGAAGGAAATAAACTCACAGAATTTTTGAAAGATGATGAGAATAAAATAAGAGCAAATCTAGTTCTATTGAAAACCAGTGACAAATTTAGAAGAAGAGGCTCAATGTAAAGATTGGATAAAATTAGATTATTTCTTGTTCACTCCTTTAAAATGGAAATACATGCTTAAATCAATTTTTCTTTCTGTGTGTCCTGTAACACTGTGAGAAGAGCTTGACACTGTTCTTTCAAACTGGCACAGTTGCAAAAGAGATGGATTTGACTGGGGAATGAGCTCAGAGACACTCTCTCAACATTAAAACTGGTTCTCAAAGATTATACTCCAGAAAACAATTTAGGCAAAAAAGGAGATGTTTGCCTTCTACAGAAGCAACAAAGATACAGGACTTAAGAGGGAAGCCTCTTCATCTGGGACAATTTACATGCCTCAACAGTTCAAGTAAGTTTATTGTACATTAGGAGTTCTCTGTAACAGAGGCCATTTCCCTATCAATTGTGTCATAGATGAGTCATCTGGAGATATTTGTCATTCAAGATTTCATAGTCAGTCAGGCCTCCAAGATGGAAGAGATTTTAAAGCTAGATTAGACCCCTACCATTATTTTGTCTAATGTATCCTACTTAGTTTAGAGCACACTCTGGAAAAAGTTATCCCAACTTCTGTTAAAAATTTGAAATTATGAAGAATTTCTTCCCTCCAGTCATGTTGTCATGTTCAGTGTGTAATTTACATCTTGTCTGAATAGCATCTAGTTTTTAATTTTTTATACACTATGTCATGTTGGATTCTGTTTTGTTAGAGTAACAAATCACCTATATTTTTTCATTTGCATATTTCTACACTCTTAACAAATCCTTTTTTAATCTGCTTTTAAATAAACAAACCAGATATAGCAACTCACATCCTGATGGAGAATGCTTCTGTAGCTCGGCCTGTTCTGCTGTTTGAATTCTTTCCCTCAGTAAAATTATAAAAACAAGCCCCTGAAAATAGTGTTCTACTCAAGCTTTCACTATTGGCATGCAATGAAATTGTCTTCCTATTCATATCACCTGATGTTACTCAATATAAGGGTATGTATCTATTCTGAGCTGGTTAGGGCTCCCTCTGCAACTAAAGGAGAAGGAAAAGCAATCCTACAATGGCATTCATCCTATTTTAGGAAGGATGATTCTGGAACACTTGTATCTCTGTCTTAACAATACAGGGAGCCCAGAGCTGGTCAGAGGTCTACCTTTCAGGTACCTGCATTAGGTGAAAAGATTCCCAGGTATATAGTGAGTTATTTCCATTCCTTCTCATGAGATTTGAATTGACTAAATTAAATAAATCCTTTAGGTAAAACAGATATGGAAAGGCCCATTTTGAAAATATTTTTGAGACGTCAGTTCTAACTACTTCACAGGTTTGGGACCTAAGTAATTGTGCATACTCCAATCAATTTGTATTTAGGAAGCTGGGGCACTTTACTCAAGAACACATATTTTCAAATTTTGTGAGCCTATTTCTTTCTGGAGCAATGCAAAGTAATGGTTCAAAGCCTTCACAATATAGATTTTTCTATTAATTTTTTCATAGCTTAGTTTGTCATCAGGAAAACAGAATAACATTTCTATTGCTTCTTACATTTCCTGTCAAACCGTATTCTGTCATGTAGTTTGTAATCTGTTTTGAACTAGGGCCATATCTCTGCTGTTTGTGTGGCCCCTGAAGGTTGTGGTCTGTAGACAACATTACAACACAAGTAATTCCTGTTTATATTCTTTGACATTTTCCAATTTTGACATTTACTTTATTTGCAACATCTAGTGCAAAAGAACTGTGATCTTTTTTGATCAGGGTGACCTGCTCACCCACACTTCTTAGTGGTGTTCCTCTTTAAATGTAAGTGTGTAGGTGTGTGTTTCTTTCTATGACTATAGTTGTTCAGGTGTATTGACATCAGCTTCTTAGAGTGCATGAGCAGAACAATTCTCTAAAGTTATGCTCTGGCCATGAGTTGCACTCAAACAGTTGCATTAGCCCTTTCCTCTTTCACCAAATTTAATTGGTAGACCTGCACTCATGCATTGTTAATTTTTACTTATCAATCAGAACATTTGTAGAATAGATTTTTGTCTTTGTGGAACTGAAATGAGAAAAGCAAGGTTTGTTCTTTGAGTCCTGGTAAACAGGTTTAATTGTCAAAGTTCTCAAGTAAGCAAGGATGGAGTCAGAGTGCATGTAAGCATTCAGGGCACTGTGATAGACAAAAAAAACCCAGTAAACCCAAAATATTCCTAGCATACCCAGTGCTGAGTGCTTTAATTTCTTAAAAATTAATCTGGAAAAATTCCCAGATCATACATCTGTCATGCTAATTTACAGAGGCTGAAGTCTAAGGGAGAAGCATTGAAGGTGATTATTGTTGCTCTCTTCAGCAGTACTGTCCCCCTTTTAGCCCCTCCTCCCCCCTTCCATTCCCTCTCTACACAGCAGGTTTAAGAATACCTGTATTCTAGCTAGAATTTGCTGTATGCTTATAGGTGCCATTGTCAGTGCATCTGTGCAACATTTTTCTTAAGCATTTTCTAACATCCCATGGGCCCATATTTGTAGCTGGAATCTGTAGTAAAGAAGGAACAAGAGACAACATATTTGATCTCCACCACAACCTTGGTCATTCCTTTTAAAGTATCTGCTATAGTTTGGTTGGATTTTTTTTTCCTTCATTTAAAATGCAGCTGTGGTACTGTAAATGACAAGTCATCCTCAGTCATCTTTAAACTACCAGGGTTCAACTCTGATCTCATTTTTCACAGGTTCTATGTGAAATATGAGCTATTCTTGATTGCCTCCAGTTTTTGTGGCCAGAATCAGACATATAATTTTAGATATATATAAATCCTCCTAGTTTGCAGAAGTGGTTGGAAAGATTTTTTTTTTTCATCCATATCCAATCTGGTTTGTGACAACTTAGTATAAAAAAGACCTATTTGTTTTTCAGTTTGCAGATTTTTGTTTGTTTGTTTGTTTTTTTAAACATAAATTTCTATTTAGGAAAGCAGTGGTAGTTATTGAGATAGATGTAGTAAGTGTCAAGGGATTACAAAAATGTTCTAACTTCTATTACAAACTATACTAATGCTCCATCTTAACACCAAATTAATTGCACTGTATTGACTGACAAATCAGATCTTTCTGTCATTGTGTTGTCAGTCTAGCTCATGAGTTACAGAAATAACTAAAATGTTAGTAGGTTCAATATTCAATTTAATCTTCTGATTTTAATCATTCATAATCCCTTTTTAAGAAGGCTTAAACTGCTCAGGCCAATGCTTCTTTTCTTCATATTATTACAATTTCTTATACTATTATGATAACACAAGTTGCAAAACTAATGTGAACGAAAGAGCTTTCATTATAAAACAGTGAGTTGTGTTAGACTCAGATTTTCAAATCTGACCAACTTAGTAAGCTTTGTAGCATTGTCTGGGTAATGCTAGAACAGAAGGATTTTTTTTTCAAATGAATCAAGTAGCTTAGAAAACTAAAAAACTACTTCTTTTTTTATCAGGCATCTTTGGACAAATCCGGAGACATATCCAGTTCTGATGTCTCTGGTCCAAGACCTGCAACTTTAAAAGGGACAGGTTGGCCTCTGTAAAATGATTTGAGAAAACAAAATTATTTTCAAGTGTCTATGCTTCCTATATAAGCAATATGTATGTATCTATAAATACATATATAAACCCCACACACTGAGTGCTGCCAACAGTCACTATGAATGAAATGCAGTGAGAACAAGCAAAAGAAAGTTTGGTTACTGTCTTATGGTTAACCATTTTCTTACACCACCCCTTTTTTTTTATTTCACAGATGTACACTTTCCCTTTCATGATGAATTCTCTTCAATTTTAACGTAAAAATTAAAAGAATGTAGACATTTAATTCCATAGCTGTATGGTTCAAATATCATGTGGCAGAAGAATTTGTATTTCAGAGATGCTGCAATCTGACCATAAACTTCCTTTGTACCTGCAGCTCCATTTTATAAATTGCAGCCTACACCATACTTAATAAGATGAATGAGCTTGTTACTTATGCATCTACTCTGAGAGATTTAAACCTCAAACATACCTAAAGCTGACATAAATCTTGCTGGTGCTACCCTTCAACCAAGTGGTCGTAAACCTGACTACAGAACTGGAGCACCTGAGCTTACTTTCCCACTATTTTCTAATCAATCCCTCTGTTTTGAAAAACTGCCATCTTAGTAAGTATAATTAAATGAGAGGTGACATCAGCTGAAATCAGAATTTTCATTTGTATCAAAAGATTCTGAGTCACTGCATAGAGAGCCATTTTAGATCATATGTCAACATGGTCAGCACTTTAGCTTACCTTTTCGTTACTAAGAATTTCTGTCTGTAAAATAAGAGCGTACTGAAGCATTAGTGATGTACTTAAGCAGTTCTAAATGTTGGGAAAACCCTAGCACTGTTGATCCGCTGGCATTATAAAACCCATTATAAAACAATACAAATAGAACGATTACAGTTTTAATGTTACTTTGTGAGTATTTTAATGCAATATGTAGCCACAGAAAAAACATACATGAATAAAAATAAAAAAGACTCATGTTTTCAGTCATTCATGAATTAATGTATGTTTGCAATGTTCTGCTTTGTATGTAACTTTACTTGGCAACAGAGGCCATATTTATAGTAAAGTCATCACTAATTAATGTTATACATTAGAGTATTTTGCTACTTCAAAAAATGAGATGGTAAGAGATGCTGAAACTCTTTAAAATAAAGCAAGAAAAATTATACAACAATTTATTAATTGTTTTTCACTGTTTAAATGGTAAAGCATGTTAAATCACTGAATGAATGAAAATGTAAATATATTGATTTTATCTATCCTAATGGTTGTAAGCATTTATAAAACCTTTAGTGAAGCCTCAGGGGAACAATTTCCCACTTTTTTAATTTAAAAATTGCTCAAAAAAATTTCTAACCCAAATTTTTTATGTAATTTATATAAAAACAGAGGACTAAACAATTCACTTGGGATATACATATCTTTGTGTTCCTGATTACTAAATAACCTTCTTATTACAAAATTTCTGTTTGATGCACTTAAAAAACGTTTAGAGATATAATGTGGCTTATTTTTAAATCTACAGTAAGGAAATATTTTTCCAAATATTATTTATTAGATTTCAAGCATTGAATTGACAATTTAATTTTCCTTGAAGTGAACACACTAAATAAGTAACTTTACAGACTAAAAATGTACTGAAATGTGAAGCTTTAAAACAGCTGAGTATATTTTCTCATAATTGACTATGCAATTTAAATATAGAAAAATTTTATACAAGCAGTGAATTTCCAAAGGAAAAATGTTACAGTTCAGTTCTGAGATGTCTTCTACATAAAAGTTGAAGCAATTCTATTTCAAGAAGTTCTTCCTACTTTTTCATTGAAGAATTAACAGTTTATCAAACATTAATTGTACACCAAGTATCCAATGGGTATTTCTACTGGACAAAAACTGTAAAGTTCAAATATGCAAAATAAGCAAGGTGGCAGAGGAGGCCCAAATCATTCAGCCCATCACTTTCACTTGAAGGTTTGATTTGTATTCTCTATGGAATCCACTCAGGCTTGACAGGGAATAACCAACTTTATAATCCAGCAGGATTTTCTCTTTCTTTTACAAGCTTCCAAAGGCTCCTTTTTTGCCACGAGGTTATTCAGGTCATTTGTGAAGATAAAAGTTCAGTTGTTGATGAAAGGAGTGCAGGTTTTTGCAGCTGGAGTAGAGGTGGCAAAAGCAGAAGAATGGTTAGCCACTTTGAAAGAGGTGCTTGGACAGACTGGTGTGTTAGATGTGCTATGCAAAGATCATAAATATAAAAATGCCACCATTTTGTCCTACCCTGGAGAATAGCTACCTGTTACTGGGGAGCTTCATGTTATTTTTTCATGTTTTACATATTAAATGTGGCCATTTTTCCTTTCCTATTTAAAAACCCAATATTGTAAATTCTACTTTTGAAATCAAAGTCTGGCAGTAGCATACATACCAATAGAAAAGATACCAAGGTCCTATCCCTAAGATACACATTCAGAGTTTATAAGGCTATCTGTCTTATGGATCCCTATAAAGATTTAAATCTTTGAGAAATAGGACCTTAGCAAACAATTTTGGTGATAAAGTGCAAGCTGGTACAGAAATCTACTTTTTTTTTTTCTGTGGTTACATGTTGTCTGCAGCACTGACAACAGGGAAAACCAGTAGAAACTTATATTACAAATAAGCAGTGTTGCCTGAGAATACAAGCAAGTTTTCATTTTCCTTTCGTACACCCTTTTACTACTACTTTAATTTACTTAGAGTTCTATAACTATTCTTGTAGTGGTGCACCAAATAATCAGACAAATACTTATTTAATTTAGTAAATAAATGATGACTGTAAAAATCTCATATGAGGCTTTATAAATCTCTCACTTCTTAATAAATGCACAGACAGCATGTGCCAGAATGGAATGTCTCATCTTTTTTACTTAGCCCTTTTTGCCAATCAGTGAAAGCATGTGCATTTAAAGCTCAGCTCCTGTGGAATCCATACCATTTCCATGCTTGATAGGCTCTGGAGATTCCCCAATAACACTTACATAGGGGTTGAGGATGGAGACTAATGAAAAATATTAAAGTTTGTAGATTTAAGTGCAATACTTTGCAAGTGACTAGTGAATACTCTTCAACATTTGGTTTCAGTTGATCTTCTTTTTATACATTTGAAAACACCTAAATACTCTTGCTTTCAATCAAAAATTAACAACAGTTGAATACCTTCAATCTCTATAAAGCAGTTTTTAATGTGAAAAATCATTATCAAACATTATCAAACTAGTGCTTAGAAACTTCATTTCTAAACAAGTGTCCCTAGCTAGCCTAACGATATCTCTCTGAACATTTCAAAGAATGAAATCTGCTTCCCATGAAGCAGAATCTTATGAGGTTTAGTGATTTAATGTTTTTGACTGTTTTTTGTTTGATTGACCACAGTTCTCTATGTCTCCTGATTTCTATTGCTATTTACACAGGTATTGCTATTTACTCATATTTTTTTATTTCTAGTATCTCTGTACAGAAGCTGAAGTAAGGTTAATTAGGTGTATGAAACCTACTGTAATTTTCCAAAGTAGATAGCATAGACTGATGGTATGGTCTCAGAAAAGTTCCTCTGCCCTTATCATACTGAAGTTCAGAACTTTTTCTCATCTCAGCAGAAACACAACTGAATTACCATGTTTCTAACATCTGAGTCCCTCAGGTAAAGTTTAGGCCTGAGGTGTAAGCCTAGACTCACCCCATCTAACATGAGGTTACCTGATGTAGGGAAGTTATAACCCAAACTAATGTTAAAGGAAGAGACAAGTCCCTCCAGTCTGTCCAGTTCACCGAACAACAATTCTTTGCTATATCTGTAAGTTGTAGTTGCAACTTGAAGCCAGGCAAATTCAAACTCATGATAAAGTAACCATTTTAAACAATTAGAATAACTATTGGAACAATTTGCTCAGGATAGAAGTGTTTTTTGCAGTCCAGTGGATTATTTGGAGCATATTCATAAACATGCTTGGATACTTTTATGAGGTAGATTTGTAGTTCAAATACAATGATTCTGAGAAGTCAGTTAGTATCTACCTTGAAGTTCGAGAAGAGCACCATGGTGACCCCTTCTTGCTTTATATTTCCCTCTAAAACTTTGAATTACTCTAACTTTATTTGTAATTTTACAAAGTTCTGTTTTACCTGGAAATTTTATTGAGGTGTATTACTTAAATAACTCTGATGAAAACCTTCTGGACTTGTTCTGATCACCAGGGGAGCCCACAAGATGCTCCATTTGACAATTATATTCCATTGACATCCATTTTTTGAACCTGTCAGTTGGCCAGTTCGTTAATGTCTAACCAAAACTGGAGTCTCTTACATTTATACAATTACTGCTAACAATGAAACTTGAAATCTCATCAAAAAATGAAATTACTTTTATCTGAAAAGACATATTTTCTGTAGACTCATGCTGACTGGAATTATTATACCTTAATTCTTTGACAACTGAATTTGCTATCAGCTTTTTCACAAGCTTTCTTTTATTAAAATGTTAGTGGTCTATTATAGTCTGGGTTGCTTCATTTCTCCTTCTTTCCATGCTCTGTAATATTTCTATACTTCCTGAATATCCACTCTGTCAAAAGTAAGCTTTAGAAAGAGGCTATGTGCTCAGATGATGGAAATCATTTCTATATACTGATAAACAAATGTTTTCCCTTGAAGTATGAATTTCTAGCACAGTGGACAAGTAAAACTCCATTATTGCTTTATGAAATAAAAACCAGCTAATTTCTTCCCTCAAAATTAGATATATTAGTTTAAATATTTTTTGTGACTTTACTATTTTAATAAGCAACACTTTAGAGTATGTTTGCAGCATTACTAGATTTTAATTTATTACTAGTATTCAGTTAATCCTTATATTGAAGGAAGCCATAGTAAATATGGAATCTTGCATGAAGTCTTTTGCACCTTTCATCTTTTGACTCCTTTTTTCACCTTCGAACATACAATTTACATTAATTGCAGTAATGTTCATTTATTTTCCATTTGCTTTCTTATTGATAATTCCTAAATCGACATTGATTTTTCAACAAATATAATCAATGTTAACTGAAGCTATTTTCATTCTTGGTTACGGAATCACACTTTTTTGCCATCAAAATTTGCTTCATAAAATTTTCCAAGTTACTTTCCCATATTTCTATCTTAACTTTTCTTTCCCATCATCCTCCCGCATAGTTTATCCCAGCTTTGTGGAATAAGCCTGAATATTTATGTATGTTATTAATTGAGACGGTAGATGGTGCCCAATATAAAGTGATGCCTTAGAGACCTTTTCCTAAGCTGCCTGACATCTGTGATTATAACTCTTCAGTCATGCAGACTCTCCATCAGCTCTTGGTAATCCCATTTCAACCAAACACTCTCTTTAGTGTTACCCAAATTCAAAACATAAGAATGCTTTATGAATATGTTTGATAGAGAATAACTTATAATGATCTGCCAGAAAAAAATTTACAGTCCTATATAAAGGGACATAGTCCTTTCATGTGTAATTTGGTGTGAGATGGTCCATAAACCAGAGAATAACCAACAACTGCAGTCTGTTTTTGAAAATCACAACAGAAATATTTTAACTGCTGTCCCCACAGTATATAAGTAAAAGAAATGTGTGATGACCATGGATTTTGCATGTAACTTTTCACTATTCTGTGATAAAAATTTTCAGGTAGTTAATAATACTGACAGTAATCAGCACCATCAAGCAGATTAACCCTTTAGTTTAAAATTTCTTTGTAACTTCAACAGCAAGAAGCACCTCAATTAATAGTGACAGTCTTAATCACTACCATTTCTTATGGAAAGTGTGGATATAGAGGTGAATGAGGTTGAAAATAGAGAAAATTTGACGTGTTTAACTTTGGAAATTTTCTTCTGCCCTCATAGGCTGGGAATTGCTGTACTAACACATTATTCCCCACCGTAGATTTGGACTTCTAGTGTTTGAATCAGATATGATGGAGTATTTTGCGCTTAATGCTACAAAAGACTGCAGTTAGTACTTGTATGTTTCCCTCCTTTTTTGTTCATTAAGTTGAGTACCCCTCTAACACAGCTTAGTATGCACATAATTGGTTTGAAATAAATGAGACCATATTACTCTATCTGTAACAACTGTGGGGCTGATTTTTCATTGCTTTAATTTTAAATAATCCACTATTGAAGGATAAAGTGTGTACAAAATGCAACAAATGAGAATGGTAGCATTTTGTATACACTCTGCAAAGATATAATAACTCCACAAGCAGCAAGGCAGGAAATAATGAGACCCATTTATTTTTACAAGATCTTTTACCTTCAAAAGAATTGAAACCAGGTTGGCTTCCCAATTGATTGCAATTTTTGGCACAGTCATAGAATCACAGAATGTTGAGGTGTTGGAATGGACCTTAAAGATCATCTAGTCCCAGTCCCCACTGCCATGGGCAAGGGACACCCAAGAAGAAGTTGCCTAAAACGTAAAACCTGAATCTTTATAAGACAAAGCAATGCTTAAGACCTCTAAGCAAATAAAGCATGTAGTACCACCAGAGTTCATGTTCTGTTCTCAAAAAAATAAACCCAACAATTTGTTTATGTAGGGATTCTTATCCTTATCAGACCTATTTGGGTCCAAAATGGGTCTTTAATGGAAAAGACTAGGATCTAAAGTTTAAGTGTCTCATTCATTGCTATACATCCCATCAAGAGTGGGCTTGTAGGTCATGTCTATGAGAAGCATTGAAGAGAGTGAGATAATTTCTCAGCAGGACATTCTCTCTGATGGAAATTATCTGTTTAAAGGCTACCAATCAGAAAGATTTTTATGTATATCCGCAGGTTTTGATTTACTGCAGCGTAATGTAAAGAAAATAATCACCCTGGAGTTTTTCTTCTGCATTTAAAAGTAAACTGAATTAAAAGAACTAAAATAATGCATTTTGTTTTGGCAACATGGTGGCAAGACAACCCAAACCATCCAGACGAAACAAGTAGAAATTTGATACCATTACTGATGAGTTTAGAATTGGTATTTAATTTCAAATTGCTTACAAGGAAACCATTCCATAATTTCGGTAATTCAGAAATAAAAAATCTAGTGTTAATGCAAATGGGAAGAGAATATTAATTTTCTTTTTAAGGTCAGTTTTGTGATCTCAGAGTCTAATATCCTCTCTTCTCACTATCAACAAGTAACTGCTGCCATTGACCACGTACTGTTCCCTGGAATTACTTCTTGACAAGAGGAAAAAAAACAAGAGTAATTTTAATTTCAATATAGGAAAGAGATAGACTGAGTACAATCTAGTTGGTAACCCCATTGCTATTTCTCCAAAACTCCACTGTTAGAGTATAGTTTGTGAGGAAAAAAATAGTTTAAAGCAATATTTACTACATTATTAAATGTTTTATTATAACTAAGTATAACTGCAGTAATATATTTACAGTTCATACAGCATATTAGGTACAAACTACATACAGTGTATGAAGAGAAGTACACTAGAGACAATGTTAAATTAGAAAGAAAGTTAAATAATATCTACATCATGATAAGGAAAGCCTTATCGGTAGTAAATATATCTTACAAGCTCACGGATATGTATTTTCTGAAAAAGATGGGGCAATCTAAAATGTAGAAACAACATATTGGACAAGAATATAAAAAGAAATGACTGTACACAACTGTAAGATGCAAAAATAAGATAAGGAAAATGTTTGATTTCAAATTCCAATTATAGCCTTGAAAATTGATAAGAAAAGAGAATATTTATCTTTATTACTAAAGAACTGAGTTATCTGATTTTTTTTGTTCTTCATATTAGATCATGTATATTTCTTTTATCATTTCTCACTTAAACTCTCAGAAAGTGCTAAACTAATATTTTTTATGTAGTGTTATACGTCATAAGACAATATCATTTTACTATGTCAAAGATGTTTGCACCATTTGGAGCATATCTATCATCAAAATTCAATTAAATATTGCCTCTCTATCTTCAGCTAAAACAAACTGTTTACTTATGTTTGCTCAGTGTTTACTTCACAAGAGGTAGAAGACCCAAATACAACAGAAAAATAGATGTCTTGGCATATAGCTGGGGTCAAAAAAATTAACCCAAGGAAGAAGGTCTAATCTTTCGGTGTCAAGAGAAGACCTTTTTTTCCTTTGCCAAGTAAAAGGTAGCATTACAATGTTATTCATACCTCATGTGGTGTCCTAACAATTCCTCTATTGAAGCTGAAAGGGCTATATTCCCTTTGTTGCAAAGTATTAAATTTGTCCCTTGAGATTAGTGTGTAGGCAGTTTTAAAGGATGAAACAGGATTAGATAAGGTTTCTTACCACGAAAGAGTTCTGAAACTGTGCTGAAGAAACCTCTTGTGTTCCATGTGCTGGAAAAAATCTTTTGTTTTAACACTTTGAATCACAAGTCTAATTTTTGAAATTATTAGTTGACAAAATGTTTCTTTATGGGTTTTACAAAAGGCAAATAAAGTACACACACAGGGAAAATGACACTAACTGTATTTGATTTTTTTGCTATGAAATTTCCCTGCCATTTTTAATTTTAAATATACTCCCAAAACTTGATACAAAAAATTATAGCAATTCTACTTATTTTCTAAAATATGCAGTACATGTCTGCATTTCTTGCTGTGATTTAGAGAAAAAAAATATTGTACTTTTATAACTTATGATCCGAGCCAAATAGTTTTAGTCTAAAAAGCTTCAAAACCCAAATGTCAAGCAGGGGCCTAAAAAAGTCAGTCATTCAGCTATGCTCCACTCACTTGTATAGAATTAATACCATTGTGTGTTACATGAAGACTTTCATGAGTTTGATTACTGCATATTCAGTGAGTACAGTTTAAACATTTCTCCTTTTTTTAAAAAATCTACTTTTGAGGAATAAAACCATTCCTAATAAGTATCAAGGGCATTATTAGCATGTGTCAATTCAATAGTAGAACAGGTTAAAAGGACTGTATGTTGGTTTTACCTAATGAGTTAATAAGCAAAGGCAGTTCTTTTTCTTTATCCCTGAAATTTCTAGGCCATGTGGACTTCGACCCCAGCCATGTCCTGGGGGGCATCAGGCAAAGCATCACCAGCCAGTCCGGGGAGAGGATTGTCCCGCTCTGCTCTGCACTGGTGCGGCCTCACCTTGAAAATTGTGGCAGTTTTGGGCACCACAATATAACAAAAATATTAAGCTATTAGACAGTGTCCAAAGGAGGGCAATGAAGATGGTGCAGGACCTTGAGGGAAAGCTGTATGAGGAGCGGTTGGAGTCACTTGGTCTGTTCAGCCTGGAGAAGATGGAGGAGAGACCTCATTGCAGTTACAACTTCCTTATGAGGGGAAGAGGAGGGGCAGGCACTGATCCCTTCTCTGTGATGACCAGTGACAGAACCCATGGGAGTGGTCTGAAGTTGTGTCAGAGGAGGTTTAGTTCGAATATTAGAAAAGATCTTCACCCAGAGGGTGGTTGGGCACTGGAACAGGATCCATGGGGAAGTGGCCACTGCACCAAGCCTGACAGAGTTCAAGAAATATTTGGATGATACTCTCAGGCACCTGGTGTGATTCTTGGTGATCGCCCTGTGCAGAGCTAAGAGTGGGACTTGGGTCCCCTCCAACTCAGCATCTTCTATGATTCTGTAATTCCTCAAATCCCTGTTCTTGGTTAGCTTTTCTACAAGGAAGACTAGACAAATTCATTTGGTAACCATCATTATTCTTCATCTAGTCCTTAAAAAAAGGTGCCGAAGAATGACAAAGTCCTACCCAAGAGAGGAGTGTACCTCACTACATGTGTAATAACCTTACTGGCTCATGACTACAGTTACACAACTATGGAATCCTCATCCTTCCTGTTTTACCCACTCTACAGCTTTTCACCTACTACAAAGTCCAATACCTTCATCCTGAATATGATGTTTGAATTCAGAAAGGCTGTGGAAAGAGTCTCAAGACTATTGTCAGCGTTCACTGAAGAGTTAATGGCAAGATGCACAGCAATCCCTGTTCCTTCTGCATCAAAATATCTCTTACCCTCAGCCATGAACTGGAGTGCGTAATTTCTGAAGCGGAATGCTTGGGATGCCCAAATCAATTTTTACACCTTTATGGGTAACATGGTTCAAAAAAGTTGTTGACATGTATAGGATGTCAAAGAGCTAGTCTGATGTTATGATGTGACTATTTAATCTGTTCCTTTTTCCTTTTTAAATTATAATTAAAAATAACTTCAGAAGATTGACAAAAAAAAAAAAGAACAACATCACCTGCAATTAGAAGATATTTCTGCACCTACACAAGAGAAGACAATGTACTGCAGCCAGCTAAGTCTGCTGTTAAAATATATTCTTCACAATATGTACCAAATAAAAGCTAAACTATAAATATTAATGAAGATTGGAGAGGAAAAGAAAAGGTGTTCTGTTGCTTAGTGTTCCATGCATTCAACAAAATCAGCATACTTTAAAAGGAATTAGATTACTTGCCCCTTTTTCCTCTAAATTAGACACATCAAGATGTGATTCTTCCCACACAAGGCTACTGGATCATAAAAATGTACATCATTAATGAAGTTAAGTGGCACTAGGTTTGTAATTTTCAAGGTACAGATAGAAAAGGTACTCTGTTATAATTCATGGACCATTATAATAGATATATTACCTTAATGTAAGGCTCTGAAATGACTATCTTCATTTTCTGCAGCTGGAAGAAAACTCACTTTAAGAAAAAAAATAAAAGAAAAATCCCCCAAGAATGTTTCCAAGTATATAACTCAAGAACTTTTCTCTGCCTATCACTGAGAGGACATAACATCATTAAAAGGGAAAGTCCAATGTGTTCAAAAGCACTGTATGTCCCTATGTCATGTGTAAGGGAATGGCATCTTATTAAACTTGCACCATATATTTTAACATTATAGTCTCTCTACATTTCAGCTGACCACTGCAGGTAGATAAAAATCAGAAGACTTCTGAGCCTAAGTGCAGCCTCATCTAGTTTTGTGGAATTTTTGAGGTATAGTGTAAAACATATGAGGTTCACTGCAAGGTATTTCTCAGAAAGTATTTCTTCAGAACATTTAGCCAAAAAATGATAAAAACAACAGTGGCAGGAACTGTGGGAGAAGTGGCAGCTGTATTGAAGACTCAGGCCCAAATTCACATGATCAGCATTGTTTGTAGTACGATGACCAGTAAATATATTCCTCTGGCATTGACAGTGTTTGGATTTCAAGGTGAATGGGTCCCTCAGACTAATTCTCTTTCTATCCTCTGGGAGTTTTAATTATAGCCACAGGAGTACTTTTTGATACCTCAACTCAGTTCTCCAAAATAAGGCAGGAAATTTTGTGTTAATAGCAGAAAAATGCCCCAAATACACTCTTCTCATTGCAAATGATCATAGAACAAAACAAAGTTAGTTGATATTCACACTATAAATGTCTGTGCTACTGTCATACAGTGCAGTATGTGAACAAAATAATAAAAGATGGTCTGTCAACAAGCTGCTCTCTTAAGTTGGTAATTATTTTGAATGACATCGTATCACATCTAAAATAAATTTAAACAGTATCAGCAAAGTACAAATACAATATCACACAGCTAAGATGAACAGCAATAGCTCTCATTCTAGTCAGTACTTTTTGTAATATTTAGTTATTGTTTGGAAGAAACCCACTACACCCAACAGTTTTCACATTAAATATAGGCAAATAGCTTAAATTAAACATATGATATTCCATCATTTTACACAGGAAGTCATATTTATATATTTAGGCTTTTAATTTCTTGAATTACAGGACACAATGGAAGTAAAGATATTCCTATATTTTCAAGTTCTCTTTTGATTGGTAAGGGACAGTGGAAGCCCATCTGTTTTGCAGCAAAGAAAGCCCCAAACCATCTGTGTAGAACCACATGCCAGCTAAAACACAGAGATATGCACAGTTTTTTGTTATGAAAAATTTTGCAGCATTTTTTTCATGTATTAGTGTGAATAAATTAGCAACAACTAAATTAAAGAAATCTTCTGAGAATACACTAACTTTCTAGTGCACACTAGAAAATGTATTCATTTAGAATTGGCAGAATTTGCTCTTCTGACTATTTATTATTAAGACACATAGATCTCTGTGTGTTTAATAGCAGTATTTTTATTAGCATCATAATTGACGTTAATTTACCTGTGAGGTGTTCTTCAGAGAAAACCCTACATAATTGCAACCACACTTATATGTTGACCTAGTAATAGCATTGGAATATATCAAAAAGTTGGGTATATATGTTTCTTTTGTATCTTAAAAAAAAAAAAAAAGCCAGAAGAGGGTAAACTCACCCAACTCACACATAAATGACCATAGCTTTGCCTAACCTGCAGGTTTACATCATCTACCATTTAAATGGGTTTGAAAAGAAAAATGCTATGTGGAGAATAGTCCCTGAAATGAATACCAGGTGAGAATTGTGGGCAAGTCCCTCACTTGCCCTCATACAGGCACTGTGTCCTGTGTCAAGTAGAGAAAACACTGTGAGCTCTGTTGACAGTTCATTAATGTTCAATATTTTCTTGACATCAGAGCAATCTTAACCAAGTGGACAGAGAACTTTTCAAAGTCTACAAAGTAACTGAAGAAAACCAAGCAAAATGCACAAATAAACAGACTTACTTCATTTCTGGATATATATTAGTGATCATATGCTGGCAAAATAGCAGCCAGTTCTCAGCTGTTTTCAGAGCCCAAATAAAGCATTTTTTAAATATAAAAATAAAATTATTATTTTGAAAAATGATTGGGCTGTTTCTATACAAATGTTCGCTTACCATTTCTCAACACTGGGGAAATAAAAGATGATCCCTGGATTTTATCCAGAACATCTTTTAACTGAAGACAGTTGAGCTATTCTAGTCTAGAACAAGAAATTTGATCAGCACAAAGCTTTCACAAGCATGTTTTGGATGAAGATGCATGATGGAAAGACCAGGCATTTTCTAAGTTAAAAAGGCCATCACATCCTTTTCCTTCCATTCTTGATAACAAGCCAGATCTCAAAACCTTCTAGCAGAGCTTCTAGTTTTTGTTAAAGTGTTAAAATTCTCGCTTAGATTTAAACCTTCAAAATTGGGCAGTACAAGGATCAAGGACAAAGCCCAACAGTTAACATTTTCCATCTTTCTAGAAATCTTGTTTGATTCTATTTTATTTAATTGTTTTTATGGACTAGTAAAGATCAGCTTTTGTCAAAGAAACTACTCATTCAGAAGTCATCTCAGAATCTACTTTAGAAGATGTATGACAGCAATAAGACTGTCTCTGGCTCTGTGGTTTAGACCACTCCCATGAAAGCAAGGCAACAGTAATATAAAGTCTAATATTTATGGTTTTCATGGTTACTGTATTACAATCCTAGTTCCTTTTAGTAAATAACCAGATATTATTGTTACATCTTTATTTCTCCATCTATAGAGAAATTGATGCTGTCAATATTTATCTTTATGTCTTAGAATGATGATGCCTGAATTCTGATTCTGGAAATGCTTGCTTTACTGTAGCAGTTACATACCTAGTTAAGCATTCAGGATAATGGGATTTATGTAATAATATTACATGCTGTAAAGAAGATAAAATATTGCTAGAATAGAAAACTAGAATACTACAACAACCATTTTCTAATGGAGAACGCTGTGGCATGGAATTTGTTGTGAGTTATCTGGGGGGTAACTCCTCATAAATGTTAAGTCCGGATGACTTGGTCAGATACTTTAGTGGAGAATTTCATTATTTAACAAAGTTGAAAAGATCCATCTTCTTATAGGCCATACTGTAGATTATTTCTAACCACAATTTGGTGATTCCCAAAACAGTGGCTACAGTTGCCTTTTGCACCATGTGCAGTTGGGTAAGCAGCACTTTGCAAAAGTGTATAGTTTGATAGCTGGTATTCATTCCCAAGCTTTATCAAAGCCTCCAGATATAAAAAGATTATGCGCCTATTGCCTAATGGTCTCCTTGAAGCTTTTACACAACATTAACACATTATTTCTGTGATCACTAGCACAGGGTTTAGATTTGGTTTGCTGTGGTATGCACATTTGTATTTCAATATGAAATGTAATGCTACAGATTTAAATACTTATCTAGATATTTTACTGAATTATTTTATTCCATTAATTTAGAAGTCAGAACTCCTATTGTAATTTTGTTTTTCTTCAGGGTAAAGATTCATTCAGATTTTATAAGTAACAAACTTACTTTGCACAGCAGCAATCATTTCGTGCCAGTGTAAAGTAAAGGAAATATAGACACAAATAATGGTAACTATGAACATACATCTAGGGCAAAAGCAGGTTCAATGGCTCCTAAATCCAAAAGCATGAATTTGCAGAGCTGTCCCTAGACAGACACAAGGTGTATAATTTCTTGCCAACAGTGACTCTTTCTCCAAGTGAATTTTCTATGGATTGAAAGACCACCAAATGAACCTTAATATTTGCAGTTCTTAATAAAGATATAGCAGACCAATTCTAACAAGATAAATTAAACTGAAGAGACTTCAGAAAAATGATTTCTTTCAACCAAAAAATACATCATCTTCATGACTAACACTTTTCATTATGCTATACAAGATAACTTTGTGATCCTATAATTATTTTTACATTCATTATTTTAGAGTGTGTAGAATATCCCCCTCTTGCTGAATAATGAATGACCTGTTTTGAACTACACAAGAGTTTTGAAAGGAGAAACTATTCACACATGAAGGAGTATAGAAAAGCTGTGATTTTCTGCTTGACTTAAAATCAGTTTATGATTCAGTTATAAGAAGGTTAATCAATCTGAACTAAAATGGAAAAGAATACACATAGAAATGCAAAAAGAGATCATCGTTTCAGAATAATATATTTTTATGCACACAAACTGCTGAGATGTTTTCTGTTTGCTCCTATCATGAAACCTCCAATACTTTTATATTTACAATCTTTGGTTACCCGTAAGTGAGGAACACTGCTTTCAAACGAGACCCTGTTTTGCAATATGGCAGCTCTTAAGACATTCTAACAGAAAAACATATGAATTAAATAAAGAATCCACCTAGCTCTTGACAATGTTGCTTTAAAAGCAAATGTATAGATATTTTAATGTAATAGCAATTAGCGGGCTTGTTGTAAGAAAAAATAAGCTCAAGCAGATAAAATATTTCTCTTTTAGAAAGAAAATTTATTTCAAATTTCAGTTTTATTGGGGAAATACAATAAGATTTATTTTTGAAGGAAGAATATAATGTCATGTCTGCAAAAAAATAGTGTATTTTCAGGAGTTCTTTACAAAACACAAAGGTCTAATGAGATATTTACCTGTATTAGTCAAGACTATACACACAGTGTTTGTGCTTGTTAAAGCCTTTCAGTCATTCTAGGCTTAGGGAAATAGTGTCCAAATGTACCATATTTAGCTTCTATCTCAAATTCTCCCGAGCTGTCAATTTAGGTGTTAAAGAGACCATTTGTAAAGCTTGGCTGGGATTTGCCATTATTGACTGGAATGTGTGTTTATCATTACATTCAATGATGAAAGTGGAACATGTAGCATATGAATAAATGTCAGCAGATGTTTCTTTTAAATGGCCTGATTTCAACCTCCTGTTGTTTGTCTTGAATACAAATATTAAAAAAGAGAAAAAGGCAGAATTTTTTATGACATAAGTGCAAGGGTAGTTATATTAAAAAAACAACAAAAATAATGACGAAAGTCGAGAACAAGGAAAGTATAATTAATAAGAATTATGTTGATGCTACTATCTGGTTTGATATTATAAAAACCACAAGAGCAGCAGTTCAGTGTTGGCTATATCATTCCATAGTCGCTCTGCAAGAAGTAAGGAAGAACTTAGAGTCTATTCTCAGAAGCATATTACATAAGGTTCAATAATTTTTAAAATTTTATAGCATTATTTTAAAACGCCTTGCTTAAACTCAGAGCACCAGGAAAAAGGGGGTCTCACAGAAAAGAAGTCTCTACATACATTAGTCTTGTTCACAAAAGCAAATATTTCCTTTAAAGTAATAATATTTTTTTAAGTCCTTGAAAGATTCTCACCAGTGGCAATGGGTAACACCACTGCAAAATTAAAACTTAAACATGTAAATATTTCTGCAATGTGTGGAAATGAAAATAAAGAATTTATATAGGTCTCCTATTTTTCCCCTCTTCTTTTTCTGTAGAATAATAAAATAACATTAGTATAAAAAACAATATTCAACTATCTGCTGCCAGGGTCGTATTCTGCTGCTCTACCTCACAAAGTGGTGTCTGATTTTGCTGCATGGGACTATCCTGATAGTGAAATAATGCTCAGTGTGAGCAGTGAGGGCAGAATCTGGCAGGAATTAGTATACAGCACTGTAAACTCAGCAGTATTCCAACTAAATCAATAAAGTGAACAGAGACTAAATCAAGTCAGCCTTGTGTTTACTGGAATGTGTTGCATTTTGTATCTATCTAAATGAAAATATGGTATCGAGGTGTTGAATATCTGAGGCCCTCTGTCTTTACCAAGAGGTGCAGGTGCTCAATACCATTGTAAATCTCATTTTTAGTAAACAGAATGGCTTTACAATTATTATAGTCCATATATATATATATAGAGAGAGATATTATTTATAAATATTATAAATATTCAGATATTATAATAAATCTACAGTTTAGACAGGGGATTTAGGATAAAAACCAACTTCTTTTGAAAGAAAGCATTGTTTCAATATGTTCCTATTCAAGAAAGTATTTCCTACATTGAAGTCTAAAATAATAAATATGTGATATATTTCTATAAGACTATATCTAATGACTGTAATGGATGCATATTTTGTAATTAAATACTGAGGACTATTTCCAATTCCTATCTAGAAATACATTATGTATTTACTAAGAGTTTTATGAAAATCACATGTGAACTTTGAATTAAAATAGGAAGGCTATCCCTGTTGCTATACATTCTTCTCAGCTGACCACTCATATTTATGATATCCTAATCACAGCAAATGCAAAAGACCATCCGATATCTCCAAGAGAATGACTTTTACAAATGTAACTGTACAGATAGCTGACTGTTCACAGATGCATAATATATACCTTTAGTAGCATACAGACTACAATCCGATTTTCAGTATCTTCTCAGTTCAAGGTTGTGTTCTATACCTGTTAGTCTGATATAGCAATATCGGTCAGTTGCTTATTGGATCTGGAAATAGTAATTTTGGCCAGCTGCTTTCTGGAATTAAGGAAAAATTATTCTCAATGTATTCATTTTCCTTTTGATAAGAATTTTTAAAATATGCGCAAAACCATATCCAGTATCACAGGGGGAAAGTCCAGTTTACAAAAAAAGAAAGTCAGTACAAAAAATAATAGTTTCTAGGTCTATGATTTTTAAATAATAATCTCTAAACCAGTGAAATCTTCAATTGAATGAGTAAGGAATTATGTAGTGCTACCAAATATGAGTGAGCTGCTCTACCTCCACCTCATTTTAGTGCAATGCATCCAAAGCGTGACGCACTCAATACTCACTTTAAGGAAATTTATTTTCTCTCCTAAAGCAGTGGATAAGGAACCATAAGATTACAGCACTGCTGTCCTTTGCCAGTAGTGATGAGCTGAGAGTTGAACAAGTCTTTGTAGATAAACACAGAGTATAGACAAATACAGTACAGGGACACCAGAGTAAATATAAAACATAATAAATATTAAGTGAAAATATAAATATATTTTATAATAGTTAAGACAGTGAATGAAAGTGTTGTCTAACTTCAAGCAGTAAGTGAAAAAAGGAGAGTGAGAATTGCAATTTAATTATCTTGGTCTTCATTCTGGAATTTAATAAGCAGATCAATAATGTTGGCTCTATAGCTGCATTCCAAGAGTATCATGCTAGTTGTTTTTGCACTTCATACACTACAGCATTTCATTTTAAGATGTTTTCAGAGTGTTTACAGTCATTTCTGTTCTTAGGCCTGGATTCATCAAAACACTGAGCTTATACTTAGCATTATTCCCTCAGCATGAGTAGTATATTTATACATATGTATAAATGTTTTCTGGAATAGGGTTGTTTATAAACATGCAAAATGATTCGATGAATTTAAAACAAAAACTAAACCCCCATATTGAGAAAATATGCTGTTTCTTCTGGATTATCCTCAAATAAGAATATCCTGTTATGATTTAAGTCATTATATAAAAATATATGGATTAGGATATCTTCTCTATATTTAAAAATTATTGAATTTAATAATATTACATTATTGACTATAGACTTCTTTTCAGATTCATCCTTCAAAAATCTATAGGTAGTGCTGACATTCAACAATCAGAAAGCAAGGAAGAAATCTAGGAGGGAGACTGAATTTTCCCTATCTGCTTAGATCTTTGCACGTTTGCTCTTCAATTGCTCCTCACCCTTCAGATAAGCTTGAAAATAAACTTCAACCTTTCAGCACTATGCACACTTCACACATTCCTTCATTTCAGCAGTTAACTCTTACCTCCTCAGATAAAACCAAAACACACACAAAAACTATTCCATGTTCTCACTCCTAAGGAAACAATAACTGTAGGTCAAGGTCATTTCAGAATTACTTAAACTGTTCTTTGTATTCTTTAGCTTATAAGTTATTTAACTTCCTCTTCTGCCACGAAGGTTTTGGAAATATTTGCATGCTTCCTCCCTGCTTCCTCCAGTAATATTTTGGACTGATAAATATAATTCTGAAGAATTTGGAGGGTTACAAGGAACAAGCAAAAGTCCCCTTTATTCCTACAGGATGTCTGTTGTTTAAGGCTGAGGGACGATCCAGAACTAGATAATATCCTATGAAAGTTTGGGGACGATTGTAAAGAGTGAGCTGGGGACAATTGTAAAGAGTGAGTATTGTGTGATTTTAAGAAATGGAGCTCAGAGTTCAGGGCTAGACTCCCTAGACACCCACAGACCTTTGACTACAGTCATCTCCAAAGGCAATGCAGCAGCAGATGACAACCCCTTTCCCAACTAAGTGTGCTAATCATTGCAAAATGAATACAGAAAAGTCAGGTGACATTTGTGCCCTTTCCACATGGCAATTTGAAAAGATTGAGTCCCCTCAGGAATCCTGACTCCAGAGAAACCTATCTAGTTAGAGGTCACCTAAATAAGTGGAAGCAGAGCACTTGCAGTGAAGTGCTTAGATCACAGAGAGCCTTGGTTTTCTTTGTCTCTCATTTCTCATTCTGCTTTACGTTCTTCATGGGCTATGTCCAGGCAGATCCATGATCGGTGGGAGGGAAGTACAGGAGGACATGTTTTTGTTTTAGTCATGGAAACGCCCCCACTCGTGCAATAGACAAGCAGTCTGATTCTTATCCTTACATACGTTAAGTAAATGAGGTGGACAAAAGGAACGAAGGTCTAAATAAAACAAAAAACAGAGATGTAACTGTCCAGCCTCTCTGGACACTTCAGACAGAATTTAAGTATATCTAATTCATTTTTGTGGAAGTCTAGTCTAATGAAGCTATTTTGGTGTGAGCAAGCATTCTTCTGTTCCCAAGTACAATTAACTATTTTCTGTTGTCCCAAGCTGCATATTTGTCAACCTCATTCTTAACCTGAATGCATGACTGTCACTCATGGCAACTCTCAGAGTAAAAATGTGATTACCATACAGTGCCTCTGTACAAGCAAACCATACACTAACTCGGTAAGAATTTTTATGCTACTATGGACTTTGGATAATTTCTTTTTTCTTCTTTCAATATACATGTTTTACTCCCCTTGACAATGCATTTGTACTGAAGAAAGTATAGACACCTTAACCCTGCTTGGCAACATTTCCCTTTAAAGCCTTAGTCCCAAGCAGGCATGTGTAGTGTTTGTTGACCTTTTGCACCAGACCAATCATTCCACTGTGTTCTAAAGTAACACTTCCTTTTCTTGGCATGCAGCAAGACAGAGTTTGATGACGAAGTCTTTGAAGTATAGCATCTGAAGCCCCAAGTATAAAAGCTGCTTAAGCAGCCCTGTCAGTAGCAAAGGTTGCTACATTTTTTTTTTCATTGTAGTTTAATTTCAAACAATTTCAAAAACTCTGAATATTAAAAAGCTCTGTTCTAGTGAAGGATTAGTGAATAAGTCTCTAAGTGTTTCACTAGATCTGATTCTCTCCATGTAAAATGTCAATTACTTCAATAGGACCAGGGTAAGACCCAATGCCACCCTTGTGTCAATATGCAAAGAACAAAGTCCTTTTTACAGTCAATTTAACTACTTAAATATTCATTGTAGGAAGATGTCTGGGGTGCTTAAATGTTGTTAATGTTAATGAGACTTGCCCATTTCTTTTAATGCTGTTTATTAATAAACCAAAATCTCAGTACTTTAGGAGACAAAAAGGAGCAACTCTTATATCTTTTTTTCAAATTCTCTGATGTAAATGCCCATTTGCATCTGTGTGCGTGTGTGAACTTGTGTTTGAAATTTCAGTATTATGTATTATATAAACTATAAAAATGTTTCCAAAGAGTCACAACCTTTATAAAATAAATGACCAGACAGAGAAAGGAAAGATACTAATTTATATGTTCACATTTCCTGAAAGAATCTAATAGTTCTCATTTATCCATGTACCTTAAGTAATGACATTAGTTATAATCAGTTATTTTAAATATTTTATGAAAGATATAATGGTTTACTACCATGCTAAACAACATGAAGCAGTATTAGCCACAAACATGATCAACAAAACTAAAATTGTAAAGCTGAAAAAGGAGTTGCATACCTAGTTAAATAGATAAATAATTTTAATTGTACAAAAATCTTGAAACATCTATTTTAATGACACATGACCTGTTCTAAACGGACAGATTGCAATGTAAGAACCAGCACAAACCAGTTGTGGTTTTTGCTGTACCCTAATTTGCAACATCTGATGTGGAACAGGAATTTATAATAGCCTTACATAATGGTTGTGTAACAGTAGTCTTTAATTTTATAATTTTCCCATTTTGTCTACTCCTGTTCCCCTCTCCCAAGTCTATCTGCTTTTGATGATCAGTTTACAGTCTCAAATTCTGCTACTTCCAATGAAGTATTATTCTATGGATACTTCTTGGTCTTTGATCATTTGGTTTATCTCCAGGACCTAAAAAGGAAGCCTAACAATAGCTCCAGATATGCTGCATAAGTGAGGAACTAGATATAAAAGAAGAAAAGATGCTAAAAAAGTCGAGACACTACAGAGCCCACGATGTCACACTTGTATCATTACACCAGCAAGAAAGAGATCAGTTGAGTAATAAGTCTTGCAGTCTCCTGCTTTTGTAAGGATCTCTGAATGCACTGCTCTAATCACAATATAGATTCTTGCTATGATCATGGGTGAGAAAATGACACCCAGATTTCCCACAAACTTGTTCAGTATCTTATTTGAATAATGAGATGTTAGGGTCTTTGGTTAGGTTTCTACCCCATGCACTAAGGGAGTAACCTTGGGCAGCTACCAATATATTTTCCATACAATAAAGTCAATGAGTTTGCACATACGGTGTACAGTGTATGCCATGGCAATCAGCACTCTATTACTCTCAGCTGTGAATGTTCTCTTCCGTGTGTTGTGTTCACACTAGCTAAATGGCACTACCTTGACTTTCTACCCACACTGTACCTTGGAAGTCCACCTGCCTATAAAGGGAGGGCTCTTTACTTGGAGCTCCTTGCACCAAGTCACAATCACAATATAAGTGAATGGTCATCTTTCGTGAACAGCCAAACATGCCTCTTGTGTTGTGGCATGCTCTAAAAATAGGACACTTATTCAGTTAAAAGGAATATCCAAGTTAATGTAAACCTTGGATATTGGATAAAAGGAATATCCAAGTTAAAGTCAGATTGGTTTATTAATTTCATTGTTTCCTACACTGGTCCCTATGAAATGGAATTATCCACTCTCTTATTCTTACATTTGACTCTTATTTGGTTGTTTGATATTCTTTTACTTTATTTATTTTCTCAAAAGATCAGAACTTGTCATTACTGCTACTTTATTTCTATCTTTTTTCTCTTAGGAAACTATTTTTACTATTCTTCATAGTCATTATTTTTCATTGTTCTAACTCACTTTCCTGGAGCCATTGGAAATGGACCGCTTGCCTTTTTTTGCCACTCTTTGCTCAGTAAAAGAAATTGCCTAAGGATAATAGTTATACATTTGCAATTTCACAGTCAACATTTTTATGTGTGTAGGATCTGGTGCAATATGTAGGACCTAATTCAATAGTATAGGGAATTTTTCTGCATAGGCCAAGATTATATCAAAGGGTATGCTGCTCTGGGCTTGTAATGAACTATGTCACAAAACAGAATGCAAATTTTTACCTTTGTGACAGGAAAGGCAATACGTGACTTTCTGTTTCAAATCAAATCTAGTGAGGTTTGAAGGTCTGCTGCAAGTAAAATGTGCTTTTCCACTATCTTACATGTAAATTTTAAAATTCAACATTATACCATTATACATGTAATTCTCCTTAGCCATGTTCACTTCTGGAATAATGTATAATGGCATAATGCTAGAGATTATTTTAATCCCTCCTTATTCCTAATAATGATCATGAAAAGCCTACCCTATTGTATCAGATGCATGGCCTACTCAATCTCATTTTTGATGGACAGGAGGACTGGAGAGAGGGAAAAGGAAGTGGAATTAAACACAGTCTTTCCATAAACTCATATAGCATACAATTTTGTGATATTCTGTAAATTGATATTTTCTTATAGACCTTTCATGTTTATGGCTATAAAGATATGCTTTTTGTACAATAATAGATTTTGCAAAAATAATGAGATCCTCTGATCATTTTCCTCCCTATTATTGGATAGCACTTCCAGTGCTTTGCAAGCACAGTTGGCTACCCAGGGACCCTGATGCCAAGTTGCGGAGGATATTCTTGTAGCAGTGACAAATAGCTTGCTGGTGGGCTGTGCAGAGTGTTGTTCTGGCAGCAATGAAGTTGTCTATGTGTCTGTCACTTGGTTAGGCTACAGAAAGTCTAGGTGGTTTGATTTTTTTTTCCGCCTTAGGAGAACTTTGTTTTAAACTTGCTCGTGTTTCTGGTGAATTAGTTCATTTGACAGCAAGGTTCTTAGCAGACCCCTCACAAGTGTTACATGTGAGTACCTATACGATGAAAGAGAGAAAAAATCTTCACAGTGCCATACTTGTTTTCCATACAAACCTACATGCTGCCATTACAGCCACCCACATATCGTTTGACAACTCACTTATGCATCAAGCATCTTAATGAATCAGGACTGAACAACAGTGCCCCTGTATAAAGTCACATATTTTAAATGTTATTCTGATTTTTGCCTTTCTAGTGAAAAATTTAAGTAGACCTTGTGATCTGTTAACAGAAATTTGGGGACAGGTTCTGTTTTACTGCTCACACTTCTCATATTGACAGCATTCTATGTTGGTGATTTAATTTTAAAAATACAATTACTAAAGTCGTCTGATTACCAAAAAAACAGCAACTCTTAGTAGATAAATTAGCTTGTAAACATATACAGCAATCCCTACAGTGTCTTTTGACTACCTAGAAAGTATATAATTTAAAGCTTCTAGATAATTTATGGGTAAAATGCAAACTAGCTGACACTGCTGGCTAAAAAATAAATACTCCACCTATTGTATTTCTGAGTTTATAATTAAGGGCAATTGTGAAATCTAAACAAAAAAAACAAACAAAAATATGCATTATTGTACGTAAAAACAGGAAACAAAGGCATCAATATTTGTATAAAGATGCAGGAATAATTTAAGAACCTTTGGAATGGTAACAAATCTACTACATAATAGCTCTGCTGAATGATGTAAGCCTAGACTAAGTAAAAGGAAGTAAACACTATTTTCATGAAAGTCATATACAATGGCAGTGTTTTAAAAGGACCTAACAGGCTTTTAATCTTTTAAAGGAAAAAAGGTTTATTTTTGTTCTTTCTCTGTATATAGATATATTTGCTGATTTGATTATCCATCTTGACAGATCAGGTTAAACGTACTTTGAGCCTGCCTGTACTTTGAGACATTTTTTAGTAAGTCACTGTACTGGTTTTACATTTACAAAAATATTCTTTTTTTTTTTAATTACCAATATAAAAAAGAAAAAAATTCTACTGCTAGAAAGTAGAAAAATAATCAAAGAACTCTAAGCACAAGTACTTGGAAGAGATGTTGAAAGGTATTTTAACATTGTTAATTAAGGGTAAAGAGAGGAAATTTCAGCTAAAAGTGATGTTTGAGTAAGTTTGTTTTTTATGTTGACCAGTAATAATACTTAAATCAGCCTTCTAGACTACATGGGTATTGCTAAACTGAACTCATCAAATTTGCAACTAAATCTTTGCCAGAAACATTTTTGAAAAGAGCTGACAGCAGAGATTTTCTAGCTTTCATCACTTAGAAGCACAGAGTGAGGCTATTGATCCTAAAATTGCTGGGATTTTCAAAGGAGACTGCTTGTTTGTTCTGTGCTGTTGTCACTGAAGTGGTTAAAGCTTTGTTTGTTTGTTTTGCTTCTGAATGGCTCTTAATGGATTAAGCTTTCCAGCTTTCACCAAAGCTGAAACTATTTATTAAAGTATCAAGATTTAAACTAAACTCTGAGAATTTTAACTAACTATATGAGGCCGTGTAGCCCTAATGACCTATGCATGAGAATCCTTTTGAAGGCTCTGGTGTGTTTGTTTTTGCAACTTACACCATATCGAATTAATTTGGTTGTTTTGGGGAAAACAAATCTACGTGAAGTTGGACATTATAATGAAATATGGATTTTTTTCCCTCACACTCACATTTTATGTGAGTGCTCTAAGTGCTTCATCAAACCATAACAATGTGTACAGAATACTGTAATGAAATATTTATAGTGTTTTATTGGCACTAAATATTTTATTATTTAAGATATTTACCACAAAAATAACCAAAAGAAAACCTTCATGGTATTTAACCTAACAGATGAAACCTGTTCTGAAAAATCACATCTGGACATGGACAGAGATACACTAGAGTATTTAAGATTAACATCAAATATATTTTTGGAACACATTAGATTTGTTGTTTCTACAATCAGATTTAACCAAGTTTTCAACAAAAAGGTTTAAAAGCCTATCTCAGAGTAACCCAGTGACCTATTGGACATACAGAGCTGGTAGAAAATATAATTCACAAAATGACTGATTATAGGAGACCAATCAAAATCCCTTAATTTCCAAATTTTAACAGGTCCACATTTTTATTGTGCTACCAAGTATCATCCTCATTGCAATGTCAGGAACAGATTACCTTGCTGTAAGACCAGAAGTTTATTCGAAGAGTTAGAGACTCTTTCAAAGCCCTTCAGGAAGGGCTTCAACTTCAAAGACCTTAATAAAAATTAAAAAAAATAATAAAATCCAATCAGTAGGTTTTTTCAGGTGGAGATATCTACCCTCACAAGATATTAGACCACCAGCATTCTATCCAAAGAGGCTGCCATTGTACTTTTTCATTACAGGCTTTTGCACAGTACATGCTAATGTGGAACCTAAGAACAGGCAATAATTAAGAATGCACAATGGAAATCTGAATCTCAACACTTTTTTTTTTATTATTTTTTTATTTGCTATCTAGTACCAGCTAGAGTAGTCTTATACCAGGCAACTTCCAGATGCATAATATTTGTCTCAGTGTAAGGAGAAGTTAAAACAATTGTGCCAAGGTAAGAAGAGATGTGTGTGTGTGCGAAAAGTTATTTAATATTGACTACCCAATAAGATTAGGATTATTTTTAAAATGCACTCCTCCTGACTTGGTATATATAATTTTAATATCTTCAATGAATTCTCTTACACTTACACCTTTTAATACAACATATGCATATGTATATATACAACATATGCATATGTATATAAACATGTTCAACATCTATTTCTACTTACCTGTGTACTCATTCCTTAATAACTAGTGTTCTAAACCAGAAATCAATAAATAATGTTTACCAGTATTTGTAAGTGGCAGGTTTTTGACACACACATAGGTCTCAGAAAAGCTTTGGAGTTCTGGAAAAAACCTCAAAAGTCCTGCTACTAACTAGTGTTAATTGAATTAGAAAGAAGAATATGAAAGCCTGGCATGAGCAAAAGTGCTTTTGAGTGATACTATATGTGAAGAGTCATTGATATTATTATAGGTTAATAATGTCTTTGTGATGTCTCTGTTATTTTAGATAAACTCACACGTTCATTGGAGAAATAATTATCACTGTAATATTTCAGGTCCTAATATTAAAAGATACTATTTGATTAAGTGCAACATACTGTGGTACAATATTTTTTTTTGTATAGCAGTGCAGGAGGAAAAATTAATTTTTCCTCACCATTTACACTGAGGTAACATTATAGGAATTCTTGATCCAAGTTCTCAATAAGGACTTCTTAAACATTAAAGGCAGCTTTTCTTCTTTTAGGTATTTCTGTTTGTTTCAGATAGGTAAGATATATGAACAGCATCAGGAATTGCCAGTTTCTCTGTCTAATCACTATCAAAAGGCCATTTATTACAGATATATCATTATAAAAACTTCTGAAAGAAAAGTCTGGAACTGATGCAAGATTTATGACTTAATTTATTGAAAATGCATACACTAAAACATTCATAAATATTTACAAGAGTCATGCAGCTTGAGTAGTAAAAGAGCCCTCAGCAGCCGACGACTCTCATGAACTCATATCCTATGTGAATCATCACATAAGCGCATATGTAACATTGAATGGGTTGCACATCCATAAATGGCACAATTGGAGAAAAGTGGCTAGGACCTAGAGTGTTGTAAACACTATTCTCGAAACAATCTGACTCCAGAAGTACAGTTACAGAGGTGGAGCCATAATGGGATGTTACAGTATCAGAAAAATATACTTCAATTACTTTTTTTTTTTCTACAATAGAAAGTTACTCTTTTTTTTTAAGACCCTCTTGTGCCATTGTGCTAAGAAACAATTCTAATCTATTATCTGAGAAAATAAATGTAAGTTGTTTTATTCATTTTTTTCTTTAAACTGTAGTAAAGAATGGAAAATATTGTGTTAACACTATCAATTACAGCAAGACTCTTTTGAGTATCTATTTATGTTTAAATACCTTTCTCATTTTTTGCCACAATTAGTGGTTACAAATCTTTATCTCATTTAAATTCAAAGTGCTTTGTAAGAAATGTTTATCCAAGACCAATCATAGGTAGTAAGGGCAGCAGAATGAAAGAATGAAGAAGGAAGTAGAAGTATAATCTGTAGCTCAGGTAAAGTGTTAGGAGTATTCATGCTCATTTCTCTTTCACAGAATCAGAGAATGGCGTAGGTTGAAAGAGACCTCTGGACATCACCTTGTCCAACCCCCCTGCAGAAGCAGGGTCACCTGGACCTTGTCCCCGAGGCACATGTCTGATGGCTTTTGAGTATCTTCAAGGATGAAAACTACACAGCTTCTCTGGGTAACCTTTATATGAATGTTCTAATATTTTAAAAATACATTTAGTACATTAAGATTTCCCTTCATATCAATTTCCTAGAGGATTTCTTAGCAATTTACACAATATCAGAATTTGTTACTGTAATTCAATCAGCCTTCAAACTCTATCAACCCTTTATTTGAGGTCTGACTGTTGTAGATAGATTACTACTTTCAATAAGTAATAAAAAGCTTCTAAGGAATGTGTATGTGCAGCTTGACTGCTTCTTCTGTAATGTGTACTCATATCTTTTCATCCTAGGTCAGTCTTTCACAATCAGCTGAGAAAGGAAGCCACTTGTCCTTTGGAGTCAAGAGGAGCTACGTGTCATTCCCTGGTAGGATGAATGCTTATAAACAGTTTGACATTCTGGTGAAATGCCACCAGTGTCAGCTGGTATATATGATAAGAGAACACAGGTGGAGGAAATGTGGATGCAGACAAAGTTAAGTTGCATTTACCTTTTAAGTTGCACTTGAAGTAAAAATTTAAGAGTACAGAGCATTTTATTGATACCTAAAATATTACTGATAGTAATACGCCAAACTCAAAACTGTGCTGTAGGTAAGGTACATACTTGTAGTAGTACCAAGCTGAAGCAATGTATTTATGCAATAGAAAATTGTCCAGGATATAGGAACACATTCATTGTTTAAAGTTTACTGCAGTAGTTCTAACTCCTGCTACCTCTCCTGTATATGGCATATATACCACAGGGTGAGGAATATGTAAATGACATTCAGGTGCTGTTCTTTACACCTGCATTCAGTCAATTTGTTCATGTTTAAGTCTGTGTAGGATTAACTGTGCTTGATTTAAAATTTTAGTACTGATATGATATGCTCAAAATTATGGAAAAAGCTTGAGAACAATGAGAACTTCTATTGTGGTTCAAAAGAAAATCATGAGATCCTTCGCTGCATTTTTTGCTACTGTAAAAGATTCTTACTTTCTAGTAGAGAGCTGAATTGTGAGCTTAGAATCCTGATATCTACCAGCTCAATTTTCTTCTGAACTTTTCGACTGTTTTAGTGCAACTAACAGCGAAAATGAATGTAGATCAGTTCTTCAGCCCCTGTAGAACAACTCCAAAGTATCAAATTAAACTGGTCTTGATGCTGTGATTTTCTGATCTAGGTTATAAATGATCTCCAGCTCCTTGGCATTAGCAGACATGATCTACCTCTGTTTACAATTTTCACTGCAAAAAAATTTTAATTCTTGAAAATCTTATGTATAGATTATTTTGGATGAAGTTGAAATTAGCAGATGCAATGAACCCAAGTTACATAATAATACGTAGAAATTCAGATAATACCTAATCATACCACGTAATATAGAAGTCTTCATTTGAAATATTGATAACAAAGTTGAAAAGTCCTGGTTTTCAACATTTATGTAAACTTGAAAGGTGAAAGTCCTTGGTTCTTGAAAACCAAGGAAACAATTTGATGGTTGAGGTGAGGAGGGTGTTGGCTTTATTATGCATACTCCTGGTTTTCTCTTCAGTATTCAAATCAGAAGATGTTGCAGTCTCAGGTGCTGTATTGAGAGCTAAATGCTTCTTCCTTATTTGCACAATCTAACAACACACTCAAATTTTGGGGTGGGGGTGTAGGGGGTGGGAAGACAAGAATAAGTCTCTTGAAACAGACTTCCCAGAGTGGTATATGTGATAAATTGAGTGGGATTCCAATTTGGTAGGTAAGCAAAGAATCTTTTCTTCGGGACTGTGTAATATATTAATGATATCCAGTCATGTATTTGAGTTGTTTCTTCTCTCAGAA